>NC_045548.1:14530557-14830557 GCF_009769535.1 Thamnophis elegans
GATATTCTTTTCATGATATTTTGATTTGTAGATGTCTCTTCCAAATAACTGCATGTATATTTTAAATGCATAATATACTAACTATAGCAATAAACTAGAAACCATAACTGTAACAAAATGCCATTGCTGTGTCACTGAGTAAGTATAATAATGGATAAAGTATCTAATAAATTTGAATAGATTTGGTTTCAAGTGACTGCTAAGCCATGAAATTCTTTGGAAGAGTTGGAGCCAGTTTATATGCATCCATCATAGAGATTCAAATGCTTTTCATACAAATTATTTAAATATCCTTTCTCCTTTAACAATCCAACAAGACATTCAAAGTAGAACGTTATTTCTTGTTACAGCAAATATTTTTTCCTATATTAAAAATGAAATTATATTGATTTATAAAATTTGGGACACTTTTACATTACTGTGTGATTGAAATAGAAAACAACAAACATTTAAAAAAACCAAGGAAAGAGAGTGTTATTATAGTAAAGTACCTACTCTTTGAATGAAGTCAAGTTTTGGGGGAGGTAATTGTAATCTCATTTCTGGAACTGAAACTAAATTTAATTTCAATAATTTTGTATCAGATAAGGGAATATTATTAACAAAGACAAACATTTAAGGACAAATTTTAGGATGATACTGGCACTCTTTACATAGGAGTTTCATAAGATAAGTTATTTCACAAGAAGCTGTTTGAAGTTAAAAACTCCCTTAACTTGATTAGGACTTGGTAAAGACCATATAGCAATAAATAGCAAACATGAAAATACTACACATTCTGAACCTGAATAAGCAACTGACATGCTTCCACATCTATAAACATCAGGTCTTATTGTTAGAAAGAGATCAGGCATTATTTATCACTTGAATTGTAAACAAAAGTTTATTATTAGGCATCAAGAACTTCACGGTATGCAATAGATCTCCTACAGAGATGAAAGCTTAAATTACATCACTGTACATAGTACAATGAACATAACTTATGCTTCCTGAAAATATCATCTATAAACACTATATATAACATATAAAATATTTGCGCATCTTTTTATTTATTTAAAGAAGTAAAGCTTGCTTACTGATTTGTTCTAAAGTTCATATATTTTACTTAGCATATGTTTAAGATAAAATTGCATTAAATACAGAGGTTCATTTAAAAAGGAAAAAATAGTATTGGAATCCTCTTGACGTGTATATGAACCTCAGATCAGTTATACTATACATCCTTCCAAAAAAGTGAAATCCACCAATTTCTTATTAGGAAAGAGCCATTGACAAAACATTTTTAGAACTGAGCACTAATATCACAATTAAGTAAATTAAATTACACTATATAATTTTTTATTTCCCTATCCCAAGTCTAGGAAAATATATTTGCATATGGATAATCTTTCAAAACAGTCAAACTGTATCAATTTTTTTATGTTATTGACTAGTGGTCCGAATAGCTATTATTACTCCAGCAGCAGGATGTAGTTGGTATTTTACTCTGTGCCTCAAAACATTACTGTAATTGATACTCCCATATCCAAATTATAATGCCATAGACTTACTATGCCACACATTACAATTATAATTGCACACATTTTGCTCTGGCAAATGAAAAGATAGTTTAATAAAACAGGAACTGGTGTTTTGAAACAAAATGGAAAACGATTTTTTCCCACTTTTTCCCTCATGTATTTTTATAGTCTGCTTTACAAAGTGGGAGTACAAATACAGCAATTAACAGTTAAGAGGAGACGTGCTCTTCTGAAGTTTGCTTTGCTCCTGCTTAATGGAATATAGAAGTTAATGGGAAAAGACACTTGCCCAAAATACGACGTGAGTTCAAAGGATGCAAGCTATTAACTTAATGGAGGAATTTATGAGAAGAGGGATGGAGGAAAGCGGATGAAGTGCCTGCAATCCTATTTACCAAGGAAACGGGCACATTTCTAACCCTGTTGCTATAGGAAGAAGCCATAGGTTCGAGGATTCACATGTTAAAATCACCTCGAGGCGGTTTAACCAACTCTCCTCTCCAGCCACCATACACAGCTAAGCAGGTGCATAACGAGCGCGCAAACGGAAGAGCGTTTTGTTAAGGGAATTCGCGCTCCACGCTGCAATCCTATCCTATCCCTACGTACTTTCTCTGACTCGTAACTTGTTCAATAAAGAGTGCATAAAGTTGGGGCTGCTAAGTAATCACCCTGGTCCGATCCGTTCAGCTCTACGGTCCCGATTCTTCTGCTCAGGTGGATCCACTTGCCGTCCCCACCCAAACTTTCCCCTTGTTCACCTCTAGTTCTCTATTCATCTTTGCCTTCCGCCGCCCTCGAGAGCTCGCTTGCATTTGCCGGGGAGCCTCAACACCCACCTCGGAGTTTCTCTTTGGCGCCGCGGATGGAAGGCAAGGGGTCGCGGGGAAGACTCGGCGCCTTTCCCTCTTCTTCCCCGATGCTTCAGCTCCGGAGACTAGGCGGCGCGCTTGCACCAAAGCGCTTCCTTCCCCGCTCGCTTCGGCCAAAAAAGAAGCTCCCGAGCGCTACGCGCAGCAGCCGCGAAATGAGGCGGGTGGGAAGAATCCCGCCCCGCTCAACCTCGCCTCAGGCACCGCCTTCCGCGCCCCCTCACGCCGCCAAACCCCCAGAAGAAGAAGAAGAAGAAGAAACCCGCAGCGGGTTTGGCTCTGCCTCGGGTTGGCCTTTCTTTAGCCTCGGAGAAGTACCTGAGGGGTCGAGGGCCGCCTCAGGGACCGCCGAGTCTTGGCTAGCTCGGAAGCGAAAGAGCGGGGCGTTGTGGAGGTGGCCCGGGCCCACCCTGAACTTTCGGGGCATGAGGTAGATAATAGCAACCTAACACTTTTCTTCCCTCGCGACATTTAATTCGTACCGGATTCTTGCCCCCCCCCTCCTGCCCCCCACTATTCACTTCATAAAGGTGAACGGCTTTTCTGTTCATTTCACCCATGCACACAATTCAGCGGGCCCGGCTCCTTAGATTTTGCATCCCGCCATCAAAGGACGCTCAAGATAAAGAGTTCATCTTGGGGGGAATCTGTAGGTACGAGACAAGTGAACTGCAAGTTGTTACTTCAAAAAAGACATGTGGAATATTCTGAAATAGAAACAGTTCAAAAGGATGAGACCTAAAATAAAAGTGTTGGGAGCAGGATGACCTACCACAATTAACATTAACCATCTTGGTATCTTGGAGCTTAAAGGGGGATGTTAAGCTTGCATGCATTTAAGCTGGGGGTGATGAGTTCCCTCCCCTCTCGACATGTATGGTTGTGCGACTGTTGTCTACTTTTATTATTTGTATTTTGTCTTTTATGTTCCCCTTTTTCCGCCCTTTGAATTGTTCGCCGCCCTGAGTCCTCCCGGAGAAGGGCGGCATACAAATAATAAAATAAAAATAATTAAAAAAAAAATTAGGCATGCATGCATTTGGGTGTTGAGTTGTAGCAACCGCATGCAAAGGTCCTTGTGGGTTTCTTGGCAAAACTTTGGAAGTGGCTGGGCCTTATATTCCTCCTTAGATTGAGAGACAGTGATGGACATGGATGGATGGATGGATGGATGGATGGATGGATGGATGGATGGATGGAAGGAAGGAAGGAAGGGAGGGAGGGAGGTAAAGGAAGGAAGGAAGGGACCTTACTATGAAATAATGGCACTATAAAAGTACAATGCTACTGTCCCTTTTTTCCTTTTTTGCCTGCCAGTGAGATTTGTGCACCAATCAATTAAATCCATCTATTTCAACCATCTTGTACTTTCCCATCAAATGAGTTAGGACCAAGGTTCTCCATCAGTGGTTGACAGTTATCTCTCGGACTCTCTGTGCTCTTGCTATAATCACAACCAAGGATATTACACCAATTAATTACTTCTGTAGCGAACAAAAACTTGGATGTGAGATTGTAACACTAGTGGTGGAGAAAAAAGGAACAAGAGCTCTCCCATTCAAAGAATGAGAACTGCATGTTTAACAGACTTTGTTGTTTGATTATTTAAATTGATGAATCAGAACCATATATAACATTTAAAAATAGCTGCAGATTATATAAAACTATTTGTTGTACAAAAAGAGAAATTAACCTTAATAATAATAGTTTAAAAACTTCTAGAAGGTGTTATCTGTACCATATTCTTTAAAATCCAATTTCACTATATTTTCATATCTTTCACTCCATGTAGATATTTGATACATGTACCTTAGTGTTTCTATAGATATTTGATATATCAAAGCTATTGGCTGGAGATTACACACACACAGAGAGACAGACACTTTTTGTTTATTTCTGGTGAGATTAGGGGGGGGAAGGAATGAATGGGTCAACTTGTCATGCCTATAGACCGCATAGACATCAACTTATACTATTATTTTTCTTTTTATATTTTAGCATTTTAATTGCCAGAAAGAAAACATAGGGTGTAAGAGTCTTGTCTGTCACACACAAGCATTGGGATCAATGGCAGGTGTAATCTTCCTTAAAAGAATGGTAGGAATAAGGAACTACCAAGCTATTATCCCAATTAGAAATTAGAAGTTGGGGGCAGAGTATGAAATTCCAGAGGGCTTGGAGGAAAGAAGGTTGAAGACCTTTGGCATTCTACTCTTACAGGGTCATCTGTTTTGCCAGAAGTTGAGTAATATTCCAAAATCAACTCTTTAATTAGAGATATTTAATACATTTTATTTCATTTTCCTATTGTAGAGCTTTGATTTGGTCTATGGATATTTATTATTATTCACATTTAGCTTTAATCTTCCAGTTTTGTAATTGAATGCATGGGTGACCTTGAGGAGCAGGGAGAAGAGATAACACCTAGGAAATGATCAGACAAGAGGGGCAGGGGCCAGCAGTCACAGAACGGTCAGGGGGGAAAAAGGACCCGCCCTAATAGATCAAGTAATTAAAAGTGGAAGGTAGAAAGTTTATACTTTCTAGCTCAAAATATTCATGTAGCCTTACAATAAAGTACATTTAGTTCATCTGATTAGGTTTTCTGTCTTGTCTACCCAAGAGGGATGGCAAATTCCCACTCTGTAAACTGTTTAAACATTTAGTTAGCAATAAAAAGTTGTGGAGACTCTTGAAAAAAGAATGCAGAGAAGAGCAACAAAGATGATTAGGGGACTGGAGGCTAAAACATATGAACAACAGCTGCAGGGACTGGGTATGTCTACTTTAATGAAAAGAAGGACAAGGGATGAGATGATAGCAGTGTTCCAATATCTCAGGGACTGCCACAAAGAAGAGGGAGTCAAACTATTCTCCAAAGCACCAGAAGGCAAGGCAAGGCAAGAAACAATGGATGGAAACTAATCAAGGAGAGAAGCAACCTAAAACTAAGGAGAAATTTCCTGACAGAACAATTAATCAGTGGAACAACTTGCCTACAGAAGTTGTGAATGATCCAACACTGGAAGTTTTAAAGAAGATCTTGGATAATCCTTTGTCTGAAATGGTGTAGGGTTTCCTGCCTAAGCAGGAGGTTGGACTAGAAGACCTCCAAGGTCCCTTCCAACTCTTCTGTTTCGGTTTCTAGTATTTAATTTTTCTACCATAGATATTGACCTCCATTTTGTAATCAAGTTTCCTGAATAAATTGTTTCCTTGGTCTCCTTCCTTATGAGTAACCTTTTTGCCTCTTTCTTTATAGGTTCTGTAAGTTTATCCTTGGACTTTTTTATCAATATGTACCAATACTTTAATTAAGTCTATTGTGTATCTATGTACTTCTCTTTTTCCTTAAAGCTTTTCAGCACTAGAATTCTTTTGCATCTAAAAACCAATTCTCCTTTCAAACATTTGAGTACTTTAGGTCACATCTGTTCACCTTGGTTTCTTTTTTTCTGATTCACTTTTTTCCTGCTTAATTAATTTTTTAGAAAAGCTTCTTAAATTTTTGTACAACATCTATGATGTTGAGATGGATGAGATAGAGAAATAATAGTAATTTAAGCTCGTTGAAATCACGAACTTGAAGTAAAATACAGTGGTAACTTCGAGTGAGGACATGGTGAGCTGGACATCCCTGAAGGAGCAGGAATGATATTAGAATGGAGATGGTAACTAGAGGATGGATCCTGGCCCACAAAAGCTTTCCAGAGAAAGGAGAGATTATGAGATTGTCCATATATACTTTGGACAGTAGCTTCTCAATAGAAGACTGCAGGAATCAATATTTTTGTGGTTCACTAAGTTAAGATCATTTCCTCTGTTTCGTGCAAAAGCATAAAATGTGTTTCCAGTCAGCAATAAATATAGATACTGTTTTTAATTAGTCAATTTAACCATCTCTGCAGTTCCATCATCTTCATCAATCATTGTTGTAGTGCTAAAACTTTCTACTCTTGTGCATATATCTTGCTGCAGTTATCATATATAAAAACAAAGTTCCATGACTTTTTCCAGCAATTTATTCCCAATAAATTACAATAAATTCTTAAATTGCAATAAATTCTTCTGAGATTGCAATAAATTCAATTTCAGAAGAAAAGCATCCAGTTTCAATTGAAAGGTTCTACACTCTTAAAATCCTCTAAATTAGTATATGTACTTGTATCCAAAATTTTCTGCATGATAAAATGTCCCCTTTTCTTGTTCACATTATGAACATTTGAGGTACCATTACTCATTCTAGGCAATATTTCTGGTGATATTTACCAAAGATACAACATTTTATATAAATTATCTTCAAGATTATTTTAACATCATGTAAATTTCAATCGTCTCCTGACATATTTCCCCTTTGTGTATTATAGCCAAAATTGTATATTACAACATCTTTGTCCTAGTCCATCCCAGGCCCTCAAATGATCAACTTCAAGCATGACTAAGGGGTCTATAATGCTCTAGAGCCACTATCTTCTCCACCATCTTTCTAAGAAAAGAAGTTGGAGACAAGTTTATAATAATTACAGACAAGTCTACAATTGTCTAAAACAGTTGGATCAAGGAAAGAGTCCTGAAGCAAGGGACATACCATTGCCTTCTTCAAAGGTGATGAGAAAACTGTTGTCCCTTTGTTTTCAGATATCCACCCTGTCACAACATATGATGTTGCCAGGTTCTGTGCAGTAGCACTTAAAATCCATCACATAATGATGATCTGCCATCAACTAGACTAAATGAGCAGCTGGTTTGTCATTCCAGAGTGCTCTGTAATTTGATAGATATAGTCTGCCATATATTAACCTTTATGCTGCTCTATATCCATCTAATGTTCCTACTCCACTTTTTAGATTTTTTAAAGACATACAGTACATATCAGTGATGTGCAGTCACTAGAGGCAGGGGAGGCAGGGCCTCCCAGGCTCCTGAGGAAAAGGAAACTATTTTTAAAATAATTAAAAAGGCCAAGGTAGTTGCTCCCAGACTCTAAGTCACAGTGACTCTGAGTCTCCTTAGGGTGGTTAGTAGGAGGAGGCTAGAGAACTATGGGCCTCATTTGCATAAGGAATTTTTCGCCTTTTAAGAGTCAACCAAGGGTTAAAAAGCAAAAAATTCTGTATGCAAATGAGGCACATGATTCTCCCGCCTCCTCCTGCAGAGGGCACTTTGTTTAGAGCCTATTTTAAAACGTTTAAGCAGAGTCATCCACGTGGTGACCCTAGCAGCAACTAGCCTAGCCTGCCTGGACCCGGCTAGACCAAATCTAGCATTTTTGACGCAGCTGGAAGGTATGTGGGTCAGAGGGAGGGGGCATGGGGGAGAAATTCAATTTATTTGTAATGTAAGTAATTGTAATTTGTTTTTATTATGTGTATGTGCGTGTGTGTGTGGTTCTGTTGGCACGCGGGCTGGCACATCTTATTTTTTTTCTTTTTTTTTTCTTTTTTTTTAAAGCCATGCCGCCTCGGCGCACCATTCAGCGAAACATGTCCTGGTTTGTGGCCGGGCAGCATGCACTTTAAAGTGCAAGCGTGCCGCCCAGCCACAAACCAGGACATGTTTCGCTGAATGGCCGGCCGGCCCGGAAGGCATGCTGGCACTTTAGAGCTTGGCCGCCATTCAACAAAACATGTTTCGCTGAATGGCGGCTGAGCTCTACAGTGCCGGCATGCCTTTAAAGTGCCGGCTTGCCTTCTGCGCCGGCGCGGAAGGCAAGCCGGCACTTTAAAGGCATGCCGGCACTTTAGAGCTCGGCCGCAATTCAGCGAAACATGTTTTGCTGAATGGCGGCCGAGCCCTGCCGGCACTCTAAAATGCTGATTGTATTCCTCCTTTGCTAGAGTCCCCAAGCAGTAGCAGACACTGCGGGACCGATTGTGGGGAGGCTGCGAGGTCCAGGCGACCCTCGCTCCCCAACTTCTTCCCTGGCGATCCCGAAGGCACTCTGCACGCACTCAGGAGCCCGTCGCCTCTGCTCATCGGTGGCTCAGCGCTCCTCTGGCCAGCGTAGCTCGATCAGCGCTCATTCGGCGCTGCCTCGGCGGCTCTAAGTGGGCGCGGCGGCCATGGCAGTGGGCGCGGAGGGAGGTGGCAGCGTCCCCCTGGCCCTGGCGTCAGGTGAGCGCTCCCCCTGGGAGGGTGGGGGGCTTCGGGGCCGGGGGAGGGCGCCCAGGGGGGCTTGTGGAGGGACATGGGGGGAGGTCCTGGGGGGAGGGGGGGCAGGAGGTCCTGCCAAGGGTGGTTATAGACAGTGACGTGCGGTGAGCTTCATGGCCGGTGAGGGTCCCACTTTATGGCGGACGTGGCGCCGGGGCTTCAGCGGGGCTTTTGCGCTTGCCTCACCGGCCATGAAGCTCACCGCACGTCACTGGTACATATATATACATACATATATATACATACACACACACATACATACATACATACATACATACACTGTTTTATATCTTTTAGCATTTTAACAATTATTATTTTAGACTTATGTACCTTTTATTCCCTTTAATTGGCTATACTCTCCTTTATGAGCATAATAAAGGTTTGATTTTATTTGATTGGTAAATTCTACTGAATTCAAATGGCATTGCTTGCATAGGTGTGGGTATCTCTCTCACTGCTGTGTGCGCCCACGTGTATGCATAACACACATGCACACGCACACCACACACACTAACTACTGAATTCATGCAATTGGAGCCAAATTTTATTTTTTTATTTTATGATGATGTAACGAACTCAAATATTAATCAGTGTTATATAGCTGCTTTGTAATTTTTGTAAATTGATCTATTCCTCCTTTAATACCGCCAATAATTTAAAAAGACATTATCCACTTAAAATTAGTTCAAGTTAGCTTGTGGGCAGCACAGTCTTCAATCACTATTATTTTATCTGAGATTCATTTCCCCCTTAGGCTGATATATTTGTGTAACAGGGGCAAAAGCTAGTTGAATAACACCAGGTTTATATTTCAGTAGTGATACATACAATTGCACAGTCTAATGTTTAATTCATAATCCATCTCTGTTTATTGGATGTTTATATGAATTTTAGCAAATCCAAATGTAGAATTTGCTGGTGTTTATGAGTATTTTTGGGCCACTTAAATACACTGGGGGAATTTAAATCTACACTCTGTCTCTTCCAACTAATCTCAATCTTTTTTGCTAGCTGATGTATTTCCCAATCAGCAAGCATGTTGCCACATGTAATAACATCAGTATGTACTGATCTTTGCAGGCATCTTAGCTTGACTTCTTCTGTAGTATAGGAGGGAGCATGAATAATTACTATAATTATTATAATTTAAAAGGTATATACTGACCACCAACCATGCAACTTGTATTAAAGCTGTTGTCTTTTTGGAATTTTAAAATATATTTTTAACCATTGTTTTATTTTCTAATGCAATTAATTCCTTTTAGGAAAAAGGAAGCAAGCTAACAACAAAATGCCAGTTAAAAAATATTTTCCAAAAATGGGTGATTCTTTGACACAGGTTTTATACAGTTGTAATATCATCTTGTGTTGCCCTTTCTATTTGCATTTGATCTTAAATGTGACAGGAAAAAATGCATGCTGAGTTGGAACTATATTTAATGCTTCTATACCTATTGTTAGAGAAAAAGCTTGCCTCCAGAAGTTGTGGGTGCTCCAACATTGGAGGTTTTTAAGAAGCGAATTATTTAATATATTATTAGGTCTGCCCAATTTTAGTTGGTTCCAATAAAAAATATAAACAATGTAAAAACCAAAATAAAACTATAAAACTAAATATGTTAACAAAACCACCCACCCACAAAACATAGGAGGCAAATGATAACAAAGATTGGACTACACAGTTATTTCCTTTACTTATTTATATGATTTTACTCTTTTTAAAAAATACAATGCTGTAATTATCAGATATATTGCTTAATCTCTATGGTCTTTTTCCTTGTATCATTTGTCAAAGTAGAGTTTAAATATACATTTCTGATGTTAAAACATTCAGTTGATTACTATATTTTCCTAATGCATCTCCCAACTATAACTGATCAGTCATTGGTTTTCATAATTTTAATTCAATTAGGATCAATACAAACATTTTGTGAGAGAATCTCATTGTAATCAGTTTATGGCTCTTTACTATAACTTTATTAATGTATTTTAAATGTACTGTTTAAATAAAAACATTAAAATTCTTCATAACAATGCATTCTATAATACAATCTATCTATGTGGATCATACACTGAAAATAATTAGTGACACTATATACATGGTAAGCTTAATGCAAATGATATGCTGCTAATTGGGAACAAAAGCACTGTATAGTTTCTACTCTATTTTAAAAAGTTCAGCAGGATAACACTCAGCAATATTATTTTACCATAAAAAAGTAGACAAATTGTCTAAAAAACATAATAATATGGCAATTATATTTCCAACTGCCTGATTTGGCCTTGGTTATTATGAACTTTATTGGTTATTGTAGCTCTCCCAGATATTCACATCTTTATTGTCACTTCTCCAGTTATAAATGCAGCACAGAAAGAGGAAAAGGGAAAGAGATGAAAGAGAAAAAGAGACAGAGACAAGATGTGGCTTGAATCTTCCAATTTCTTGAAGCTCTAAAATATGTAGAAAATCCAGACTATTTTTATTCTATTTCTTACTGTCTTACACAGTAACAACAGGCTTGCAGGAATCACTAAAAAATAGGTTGACACAAAGCAGTTGACACCCATACTTACCTGAAAAAAACACAAAAATCTGACTTTTGGGACCTACAAAAATATTTAAAGATATGAAGACTGTTGCATAGTTTTAATAATATACAAAAATCAAATTAAACTTGCTATAGCCCACGCTTCATGTTATTAAAATATATGAAGTTCTTTTGGCTGGAATCCTATATCCTTGTGAGAAAGCTCCATGCTTGAAAGGGAAAATTTATTTTAAAAATCTCCTTAATCCCATTCTTACCAGCCTCTGAGATTAATTGTGTTGATATGAGAAAATGTAATATTGGAGAGAGGGAGAGAGAGAGAGGGAGAGAAAGAGAGAGAGAGAGAATCATGTCAGGAATGATTGTACATTCAAAGGATAAAAAGCCTGTCCAGCCATCTGCCAAGATGCTAATTTAAAACAAAATTTAGAAAACTCATTGAGCAGGTCTAAATTTCTTCCATTATAGCTACTGTAAGGATTTTTTTTAAAGTCTGCTGATAAGAGCAGAAACCAACTGACATTTGTACTGGATAATAAAATGTCTACAAGCTTCCATTACTGGAGCCCATTAAGTCAAACTTTTGGATTGTTCTGACTGAAAGATTCCCCACCCCCCCAGAAATGATGAATAAATAAACTCCAATTGATTTATGTAGGTCTGGCCTAAATGTTAAAATTTAGATTTAAGGCATTGTACTGAGATATCAGTCACAATTACATACTAGAGCAGTATTTCTCAACCTCAAGAAATTTAAGATGTGTAGACTTCTATTTCCATAATTCCCCTGCCAGCATGGATAAAGCCTATTTCTTATATTTTGGACATTTATTATTTCTCATGTTTTGGATTTATAGCTGCTTATGATGCAGACTAACCTCATCCTCCACTAATCTGTCTGTGCTGTTGCTGGATATTCTAGTTCTTCAATTCCAGGTTTCAATTGGAATGCAGTCACAAGCTTTTCCAAACAGCAGATAGTGCCAATAGCAGCTGCATCTTGTTTTATTCAGCTGAACACTGTAGTCTGTGCTACCTAGCAATTCTTGTTTGCTTGTTTGTTTGTAAAGAGATTTGATTTTCAGCACAAAACTGAGTGGTAGAGAAAACAGTCATGTTTAGTAGCTTAGTACTTATTGACTGAGACATCACTATGCGCATCTATTGGGTAGGAAGAGTGAGTTTTGATGGGCTCCATATTCAATCTGAAGCATCCATGCTTCCTCCAGAATGTCCTTTTAATCTAAATAGTCAGGATGAGTTACGCGAGCCCAATTTCATTTAAGTTATGAAATCAGAAGATTCTGGGATGATTACCTGCAGTACCCTTTGTTGCACATCGACTAATTACTATTATGTTAGTTTTAGAAAATATTTCAAGTTTATGTTGCAGATAATTCAGTGTTTACAGTTTACCAGTCAGGAAAAAGTCACTGCGGCTGAAAATTAAAAATGCTGTTTCAAGCACAAGATTGAACAAGATTATTCTCCTGGTATATGGATGGAAATTTAGCTCAAATTCATCAATAATGAGCAGAGTAGGTATGCTGTCTTGGTTGTTATGTAAAATGCAAAGAAAAAAACTGATTGGCCCATGGCCTGACATTTTACTGCTAAAAATAAACATGGTATAGAGAACAGCTCTTTTGGTCCTAATATTTTTCCTCTCAATTATTTACTTTTGTGAAGTTTGTGCATAGTGATAAAAGCAGAGCTGCAATGATTTTAACAACGTTGAGTTGAGTGAAGTATTCTAAGTTGAAAAGGAACACAAATTAGTTGTTTTTTCTTGGGAAAATGGGGCGAAACTGGGCTTTCTTCAAGACTAATATATATATGAATCCTGTGTGGAATTAAAAATGTAATGATGAACTTGTGGCTATTTTGACTTCCTCTTCAGCTTCTTCATTCCTTCCTCCCTCTCTCCCTCCCTCCCTTCCTTCTTACCTTCCTTTAGTTTAAATGAAGAATACATTATTTATATTATTTTCTGAGGAGTACTTTTACATGAGACTCAAGCAGCCTCCAATTCTCCTGAAATGAATATTACTATTAAATTTCACGCAATATATGTTAACATTATCCTCTCTTTCTCTCTTCTCCCCACCTTTCTTTCGCATCACATATAGAGATGATGTCACTAGTATCTATAAATTACCATGCAGGAGATCTTCTATGAGCAGATTTCCCCCCCTCTGGATAGAAAAGAAATCATATTTAGCAGCCTATCAAGAAGGACAGGATAACATCTGTTATTTTTCCATGAATTCTCTTTGGTAAACATTTCCTATGATATTTAAACTACTGTTAAGCTTGTCTTAATTAAGATCAAAAGAGGAAAAATATTTTTCAAAACCTATAATGACAAGATTACTTCCATCCATTTGTAGAACTGGATTAAGAATGTATTATGAACATGCCTATTGAGAGACATAATCCACAGTCATATTCCCAATAGCTTTATCAATTTTTAATCTAAAGTTCAAGACCAGTCTAATGTATCATTATCCTAATCTTCCTAAAGATGTCTAAGGGCTTTGAGTCCATGGTCATTAATGAACTAGTAGATGGTACCTTTGGTTTTATGCTAATATTCCTCCTACTTTTTTATTTTATGGCTGGCTATTTGCTGTAGAAGACATTTTGAGAAATTGGTAAGTCCCACCTATTTCTGTAGCAGTCACAGCAGTATGTATGTATGTATGTATGTATGTTTGTTTGTTTGTTTGTATGTATGTATGTTTGTATGTGTGTGTATATGTATGTATGTGTATGTATGTGTATGTATGTATGTATGTATATGTATATGTATGTATGTATGTATGTATGTATGTGTGTGTGTGTGTGTGTATATATATATATATATTTGTTATATTTATGCTGATAAATAAATAAAGGGAGACTAGTATAGATCTATTTCAAGCTATTTAGCTCTCATCAGCTAGCCATACCCAAGTTTTTGGGAATCGAACCTATGCTCTATTGCCTCCCAGGCAGGGAGTTAACCTTTGAGCTACAGAGAACGACTCCTTTATCAGCCAGCCAGGGTGGGAGGTATATACTTAAAGTCACAACCCCTGGTATGCCCAAGTATGGGAGGAAGGTCACACTTCCACTCTCTGTCATTAGGCTCGTCACAAGAGACCATCCAGACAGAAACCCAATATTTTTTACTGTTGCCTTTTTTGTTACATTTGTTATATTTATGCTGATAAATAAATAAAGGGAGACTAGTATAGATCTATTTCAAGCTATTTAGCTCTCATCAGCTAGCCATACCCAAGTTTTGGGAATCGAACCTGTGCTCTATTGCCTCCCAGGTTCGATTCCCAAAACTTCTCTATACTAGTCTCCCTTTATTTATTTATCAGCATAAATATAACAAATGTAACAAAAAAGGCAACAGTAAAAAATATTGGGTTTCTGTCTGGATGGTCTCTTGTGACGAGCCTAATGACAGAGAGTGGAAGTGTGACCTTCCTCCCATACTTGGGCATACCAGGGGTTGTGACTTTAAGTATGTATGTATGTATGTATGTATGTATGTATGTATGTATGTATGTATGTATGTATGTATATATATATATATATATATATATATATATATATATATATATATATATATATATATATATATATATATATGCCTGTTAAGCAAAATATTTGGGGATCTTTGCTTTAAATTCTGACAATCAAAGTTACCTAGAATGTCATTTGGTTTACTAATCTACTTCCACTATTTTACCCATACTTTTTCTCTATAATCTCTGTCTCAGCATTGGGTTGAACTCATGATACCGAATCGACAGAGTCAGTGAATAAATTATTGGCTAGATTATTGTTTCATGAAAATTAAAGGATAATGGCTGACTTTAGAGTGTATTAGTACAGCTCGGGTTAACTTGGAAGAATATTTCTATATTTAATCTAATGTAAGTATTGTACACAACTGTGCAATTCCAGAATTGCTATTTTTATTAATACAATACAATAATAGAGTTGGAAGGGACCTTGGAGGTCTTCTAGTCCAACCCCCTGCCTAGGCAGGAAACCCTGTACCATTTCAGACAAATGGCTATCCAACATCTTCTTAAAGACTTTCAGTGTTGGGGCATTCACAACTTCTGGAGGCAAGCTGTTCCACTGATTAATTGTTCTAACTGTCAGGAAATTTCTCCTCAGTTCTAAGTTGCTTGTCTCCTTGATAATTGTTTCTCTCAGCTCTGCATGAAAAGAATAGCAGATCGTTTTTATCATACAGCTGCCATCAGTGGGCATGAAAGGAAATATTTAAATTGCTAAACATTTCAGAAATTGGGGGAAAAGTATGTATAACATTTCAATTTGCTAGCATAATTGATATATAGGAAATCTCATCACTCTTCTTTTAAATGTATAAGTTATACTTAATAGCCAAGGAACAAAGGCAACTTACAGTATATGTACACATTTTCTCACCTTATAGTCTAATATAATAAATGAAACCAAGAGGAAACAGGTTTGCAGCCCTCAGAAATGCATAATATAAATAAAAGGTTTTCAACTCTTCAAGCATAGCTTAAACTTTTGCTTGTATTTAGCTTTGGGACCTAGAGAAAGACAAATTTGCAATTATATAAAGAGTAAATTGATGGATTGCTTTTGTATTAATGTGAAATATTTCAAGTATTTTTTATGAAATAGTCTCACTTCAGGTTTCTTAGAAATTAATATATTTCAGGATATGCCTGGCAAATACCTGGTCATGCAGCTACCTTGCTGAGAGGCATTGCTTGGTATCATTTTTTATATCCTGTTGTTCTAAGATACACCATAATATCAAACAGCATAGAATAACTTCCAATTAAACTTGGTCTCATTTATAAAACACCAAGAAAAAGCTCAAGTAAAAATAAAAGACTGTTCAGAAAATCCTATCCTCTGTACACTTTAACATTAAAGCAGTGCTTCATTATAACATATTCTAAGTAGAAACAAAAAAGAGACTCTTTATGTAAATTCAAAATGATAAAAAACATATGCATTAAGAAATCATGTGTATTCATTATCATTTTTTATATGGACTAGCAAAATTAATCTGTTTGGATTTAGAAAACTTTGATTTTTTTCAAATCTCCATTTTATTAACGTACCTAAGTAATTACACCGAGGTTGTATAATTCAGTTATGATAATCCAATTTATGTTGCTTGAATTTAGTTCTAGCCAATATAGAATACAGTACATTTTAAAATGCTGTTTATGTTGGAAAAAGCAACTTCACAATAAAATAACCAGAATAAAATTATCAGGTAAATAGAGAGGAAGAGGAAAAAAAGAATATTGGAGATAGTTATATTAAGAATTATGTTTAACCTTTCAAAATCATAGCAGCATCCAGCTTTCTAAGCATGCCTATATTATATATTTATTGCTGAATACTATTTTCTCAAAAATGAAAGAATGATCATATGTTATCGCATGATTAGAATCCAAAAATGAGATCCAGCTTCTGGAATTTTAAGTATTGATGTTATTTGAGAACAACTAATGCATAAATTCAGTATCTATGGAAGCGCTGCATCTTCTTTCTTTTCATTTAAAGAAAGGAAAAAGGATTTCAACCTTGAAAAATAATATAAAGATATAACACTTCATAACAAGTTTTAGGAATCATGTCAACAATTCTAAACAGAATGATAGAATATGTCAGCAATTTTTCAGATCATTATGCATGTGAATGTTTAGCCAGATAAAAATATCTAGCAGGTTGAAATGTTATACATTGTTCTGTTTAATCAAAGAGAGGCAAAAAGGTTCAAATAATGTTTTCCCATCTTTATAATAGAAAATGCAGTGGGCCAAGAGAGCACAGTTTTTGAAATTTCATTTCATAGGATCATAGAGTTGGAAGATGCTATTTAGGCCATTTATTTCAACCTTTGCCTTGAAAGACTAAATTCTTATCTTAGACTGTTACAATATGGTATTGTGTTGAGAGAAGCTGTGCTTACATTCTAACGCTCATCTGTTGGTTTTTTTAAATCTCCTTCTCTAAAACTCCAGGAACTGATTTGGGAAAAATCCTATGTATTGTTCTGATCAGTCCAGATAAACCAGGCCCTTTCATCAGTCTGAAGCCTTCTATTTCCATTTCTGTTTTAGTTTAAATCAGACAAAGTCAGGAAAAGTTAAGGCAGATAAATTAGCTATAAAATTCTTAAATCTCTCCCTGCTGGGACAATACTCATTAAGACAGTAATTGTATCAACCCTGTTGACTAGTTCCCATTGGACAGATCAAGGGCCATGTCAAATTTTTCAACTTTCAATTTCCAAACATTAGGGGTGCTCGAAAGCTGTGACATGCCTTGGGGATTGTAAAGATATTCCGGTTACTTTAATATAATGTAGATGGGCTTGGTAAGTAACTACTTAAATATCATAACTTTTTAACATTTTGTTTGTTTCGTTTGACAGGTGCATACAGTATATAATATTGGTTGTAATAGCTCATATCATGCTGGATGCTGTTCTTGCTTATGTCTTAACCTTATGCCAGGAATTGACAGAAGTGAATGTACAACTACCTATTTACAAATTACATGTTACTAAATGTTCTTCCCCACAACACTTTTTTCTCTGTAAGACTTGAGGAAATAAGTAGGTACATGGAAAACATTACGTCAGTTGATTCTAAACCAAAAGCTTGAAATGTTAGAGACCAGCGTTTCTCAGCCTTAGCAACATTATGATGTGTGGACTTCAACTCCCAGAATTCCTCATGCAGGCTGGGAAATTCTTGGAGATGAGGTCTCAGAGTTTAACTTCTTAAAGTTGTGAAAGTCAAGAAATGCTATCTAGGTACTTCAATATTAGCTAGATTTAAAATAGACAAGTAAATAAAAATGACATGAGAGAATACAGTATCTAAAGAGTTGTGGTGTACAGTCCATGTTATACAGATATATTTTGCAATGTTCAGAAGAATTGCAAAAATGTCCAAGTCACTAATTAGATTGCACCCTGGATTTGTAATGAATTTTAAGGGCATTAGACTCAGACAAATTATAGGCTTGCCATGATGTAAATTATTGCCTTTCCTTTCTTTTCATTTGTTCTTTACATCTAAGTCTGACACAGAGCTTGTTGTTCATCATTCTGTTATTTTTAAGATCACTTTGTTTCTCCTTTGACCATCATCTGACTAGCTTTGTGTTTCAAAGGAAACAAAGTACTCTAGGAATTCTATGGAATTTCCAAATAACATTGGTCTTGTAAATCCTTTGCTATATAGTTTGCCATCTCAGACAATGCAACTTGTTCAAGCCGCAAGACAGCTCTGTGTAGAATACAGCTGAAACAAGAAACTGGACAAGATGGGCACATACAAGCCAAATAAATAAACTGACACCATCAAGAGAGAAATTACCACCACTGCATTAAAATGTGGATGCCTTTATAGACGTCAAAAAGAGGTTCCAGTTATATAAATAAAAATGTAATGGGGCTCCTCCAACTAAATTTCTGGGGAGGGAGGAGATGCTGTTCATGATTACTACACTAATCATTGAAAGTGTGTGAAGTGCAGTAGTTAAAGTAGTTAAAATGATGGACTAAAGATTTGTTTATTTATTTTATTTAATTTGTATGCCGCCCCACTCCCGAGGGAAGATCAGGGAGACCAAGGTTTTAGTCTTCTCTTAGACATAGAATCTGGATAGGGGACTTTGGTCCAATCATTCTCTCTTTCCTGGGAAGCTGGAAATCTTAAATCTACCAACTGGCACTGGACAAACAGATTATGGTCCATAGTCTTCTATGAGTTTGCTCAGGTTGCCGTGAAATACTATACTGTATATTAGTTGTTGCACCAATTTTTGCTCATGGATAGCAGTAAAACTGAAAACTGAAAAGTGATATGAAAATAAGAATACTACAGTATGGAAAGATCAGATATGATACATTAAATAAATACCAATGTTATTTTGGCTTATCAAGTGAAAATTTACATATACAGTATATTTGCCTGATCACTAAAATATTAGAGATTATTCTGGCTATACTTTTGCCTGTGCAGTGCCACCAAGCAGCTATTCAGAAACAGTCCTTCTTTGTGGTATTGCCTACTTCATGGAATAAGCCCCGGGTGGTTGAAAGGCCTTCCTATAGTAGAAAATACAAGGAGAGTAATTACTTATTAAGTAAACATGAATTACTATAGCCTTCCCTGTTTGATTTTCAATTTGGGGATAAAAGAAGTCTTAGATCTTATTTTTTTTTCTCCTTGGCCATGGGTTGGTTGTTTTTTTTTGTATTCTCTTCTTAACAATGAGATTTATGCAGCCCAGAAATAATAGCTGTAAATTGAAGGCACTGTTAATATTAGCCTGCATTATTTGATATAGTCATATTAATTTCAAGATAAAAGGCCATTACTCTGCTTAGTTTTACTATATTGGATGCAAACACTTCATTAACCTAAGCAATCCTATATAAGCAGTTTTATATAATTTCTGCTTCTGAAAAATGCATCTTTGCAGGATTTTATTTTTGTCTCCTATTGTAACAAGGAGCAGAAATCTTTACTGAATAGTTTACAGTTACTGTCAAGATCTTCTGCTGAGTGGAATAGCTAATTTAGAAACCAACTGTGTGCATCCAAAATGGAAATTAATCTTGCCAATGCCCTTGAAATAGTTTATATTCATTTCTATTATGACCATAGAGAATACTGTAGAAACAAAGCAGTTACATGAATTAAAACAATACTTTTCCTGTAATTATTTTCCTTTCTGTTTTCTGCAGACTTTTGTTTTACAAATATTTCTAAGGCCAGTGGAGCTTTATGGATCACATTTATTGAATAATAAAATAATGGATAAGTAATCAATCATCACTTATTTTCAATTTAGGAATGGTCACTTTCCTACAGTATTTGTTTCAACTTTAAAGGATGTTAAATAGATTCAGAGGACTCTGTTCATGATTTGCTGGTTTTCACAAATATCCAGATTAGATTTTAAATCCCCAAAGCATCATTGCCTGTTCCAGGCAATCCAATGGCAATATTACTATCCCCACTGAATTGCGTAGGGGAATCTTAAAAAGCTACATCCTGGGAAGGAAGAATTAATAACTTTACAGTTCTCTTTTTGTTGTTTCCAAGTCTGCCCAACTAAAGAGGAATGCTATTGAAAATGTTCTTGAAATCAAATAAAATGTCTTTTCTGAATGTTCTGTGTGACCTGAATGCTTGGATGCCCATTAACATAATCTGAAAGAACCTCTTCAAACCAAGAAGTTTCTACCTGTCAGTTAGATGCCCCATGAAGATCTCTGAGCCATCACAGCTATACAAATGGAGTTGCTCTTCCAGGCTAGGTGATAGACCTGTCATCCTTTCTGCTGAAAATGTTGCTAGAGTTCACTGACTTTTCTGCATACAGCAAGAGTGGAGGACAGACCTTAATACAGATATGAGGAAGAGCCCATAATTCACTTTTTGGCACTTTTTTGGCTGTATACCAGCATTTTGTGAGGAAAATAGATTGAACCAAGGCCATATTTGGAAAGGGAACAAAAAAAAAATGTCAGAGCACTGAAAAAAACAGAAAAGGTTAGTTGAAATGATCCAGATCTTGGCCCATTTTTCTAATCAGGACAGAGTGTTATTTTAGAAGAAAAATAAAAGACAAAGCAGAAGGTTACAAAAGAACACTATGGAGACAGAATATGAAAGAAGTTTCTTCTGTTTTCTACTGGAGCTCATGGCCATCTGCCGAAATTGCTTATTAACAAGTTCAAGATGACAAATGGAGAGCTTCTTATTATGACACATAGTCATTAGGTCACATGGCAGCAGAAAAATGTTAGATAAATTAATGGATAGATCTGGCATTTATTAACACAATATGAACAGAGTAATATTGCCCTTCTTCCTGATATTTAGTTGGGTTTATATAACAAAAATGCCCTTGTTTGTAGCTGAAAGGAAATTATTAAATGCCTTAAGGAAACATTGATGTTTATGTATGTATAAAGAAACTTTGTGAAAAAATCCCTAAACATTAGTGGTTTTCAAAGCATTCTGATGAGAATGGGGCACGATTGTCACTGAATGCTGACCTTTTAAGAGGATAAATGGAAAAGGGTCTGTAAGAGAATGTAGAATAGTTTTTTTTTAAGGCCATAGTTGTTCCATCAGAATTTGAACATAAGGATTCTGCACTGGAACATGTTTTTACAAGTCATAGAAATGAAAATTTGTGTTTCCTGTGAATGTTTGATTCACTTTTATTTATTCTTCTTTTTTGTATGTAATTTTACTTAAACAGGAACACTAACACAAACTAATTATAAGGAAGAGAAAGAAAGAGAGAAAAGACAAAAATGCAAGAAAGAAAAAGTTGAGGGAAAAGAGGGGAAAAAATAAAGAAGTGGCTTCTAATATTCTTCACAGCAGTTATTGTACAAACTTCTATTTATACTCCCAATTAGAAATTGAACAGAAGTTCAGATGGTTGTTTCAGGGACTTACAAGTGCTGAGGGAGGGAGGCAGATTGATTGGATTCACAAGATATTTGTCAGAGGTAGATCTTTAGCACTTGAGAACTGACAGCTCCTCCAATATGTCTGAAGGTTCTTTGGGCAGCCATAGTGTGTGGACTACTAGTTTGGTGAGTTGCATCCCAACTGCTAGGGGTTAGCTGCATTACTATCACTTTATTCTGATCATGGAGCAAGGCATTGTTGACTTGTTAAAAGATTTGCTAGAAGCTCTATAGCCACAATATAATCCTAAATTTAGCAGTAAACTAGAATTCTCCATGCATTTAATCCCTAATTCAGCCTTTGACTAGACTTAAAAGGAAACTCTCAGATATGAATTATCTAGCTTAGAAACTTCATTGCAAATGAGTATGAGCCTTATACTCAACAGTTGATTCTTCCTTTAGTGGAAATAAATCAGAGTATCTGTCTAAATATGCTCTGGGGTTTAAATTATAGTGTTTTTCCTCTCTTTTTTCCTAAGTTAATGGATACTTAGCTAGTCTTCGGATGACTTTTGGAGGCAACTGAGTTGCGCTTACATAATAGTTCTGCTTAGCCAGAATCTGCTGATTCCTGTCTTACCAGTCCCAATTCTTATACAACATATATTAGAATCTTTATTGTGTCAGGAGATGGAAGGTGGGGGAGGGGAAGGAATTCATATCACGGTTTGGGTGTGTATCCTGATGATAATGGTGAGGAATAAAAATTAAAAACAACAACCTTATCTTTGATCATTGTTGGATTCTTGTCAGATCTTCACACTTGGCTGCCAACTTCCATGTTGCAATAATACAGAATATGCTGTTAAAAGCCATTGGTTTCCAGTCCTGTCATTGGTCTGTGTTGCCAAAAGGTAAGCCTTCATGCTGTGGTGGTGGTGGTGGTGGGAGCCAGAGTTTGCATATGGAGTAGCAGGAGTGGGAAACAAGGGTATAGAGCAGCTTTTCTCAACTGTGGCAACTTAAAGATCTATGGATGTCAACACCCATCTTGACTAGGGAATTCTGGTAGTTGAAATACACATCTTTAACCTTTACCAAGGTTGAGAAATACTGGTATAGAGAGGCATGGCCATCTTCGGAATAATTACATTTAAAGTACTTCTGTTTTTTATATTATGAAGGTCCTTGGGAAGGCTCATTTGAAACCATTCAAATTGTGTTGTATATATTATTTTCATGTTAGTTACTTGAAGCAAAGAAGTAAAAACATGTATTTGTGCTTCATAAGTTTCTTCTTCCAAGTAGCTTCTGTGAAAGGCTTATTTCTGTTTATTTTAAGGTTATTTAAGAGTTGCTAATATCTGTCGGAATCTGCTTCTTAAATTTAGCCAGCCTTGAACTGGGCATTCTTATTAAATGCTAACAAAGTAGCTTTGGAAGGGATGTTCTCATTATGCATCCAGATAAAAGACTTTACAGTGCCTATTAAAATGGACTATTGAGAATAATGGATGATTGGTACTCAGTATCTCAGAGAGAAAAAAGGAAATTTTGGATCTTGAGGTTTTATAAAGCAACAAATTGAAGCTTCCTTACAATACTTCTGTTTAGAAAGAGATGCATCTTAAAACCCTCCTCTGTTTAGAAACAACCATTGGCTAAAAGCTTCTCTCTGTCTGGTATAATTAGAGCTATTTAAAATGAAGGTTTTACATAAAAGCCATTTTAACAGCAGCAAAGTATTTTTGGTTTAAAATTAGACCACATGAGATCCATGTTGACTTTGTGGTAAATAGTTTGCAAAACTTCTCGGAATGTATTCGCTTCAGTTTGTAGAACACTTTCTAAGATCAGAAAGGGGCAGGACAGCACTTAGCTGTCTTGGTTGATATTGAAAAAGAAACTTAGGTGCAGATTCAGACCTGGGGAAGTGGAGGGGCAGGATTTCCCAGGGATACCGATACCAAGAGCCGAGGTGGCGCAGTGGCTAAATGCAGCACTACAGGCTACTTCAGCTGACTGCAGTTCTGCAGTTCGGCTGTTCAAATCTCACCGGCTCAGGGTTGACTCAGCCTTCCATCCTTCCGAGGTGGGTAAAATGAGGACCCAGATTGTTGTTGGGGGCAATATGCTGACTCTGTAAACCGCTTAGAGAGGGCTGAAAACCCTATGAAGCGGTATATAAGTCTAACTGCTATTGCTATTGCTATACCAGGAAATTCAAAGGTTTTGGACTATTTAGGGATTTTTTTAAAAATTCCCTGGAAAAGAAATGCTGGAAAAAGGCAAATTACTTCGTTATTGTAAAGAAAATCAGAGTCACATTGAGATTTTCAACCTTTAGAAAAATGTTACATTTTAGCATTCTATAGAGTTAGTTCCAATATCTATTATACTCATTGTTTGTGTAGAAGGGATATGTTGGTCTAAGCAACTTCTGCTGTTCATTCCACAAAACACAACTCACAATTATTTAGTACGAACCTTTCTGGCTTACTGAGCAGGACTGAGAATTCAAATTTCAAATCCATTTACTTCAATTCTCTGCAAGATCATTGGCTGTAGCTTTGCAGCACCATTGCTAATCTTCCTAGCCTGAGAATTGAAATCCTCCAGGAATAAATATTTATAACTATACCTAGGTTTCTTCATGAGTCTCTCTTGCTTTAAAAAGTATTCATCCATATACTCTTGAATCACCTTTTTCAAACAGATTTTGAAGTATATAAACCTTTAAACTCATTTCTGTATCGGTGTATCACTGCAACTCTGGTTCTGGATTCTTAGAGATTTAGGTTAGCTGAAAGATTTAAAAAATATTTAAACGATTATCTCAGCAAAAATTCAGGAGCTGATATTGTTTTAATTGCCTCCAGGCATCCTTATCAGAAAGTTGCAGAAGGTTTATAATCAATGTAAGCCTGTCCTGAAACTTTCATCAAAACTTGGAAAGCTTTTTGCTTTAACTACAAATGGAAGAAAAATGAAAATGATTCATTCATAAGATAGTGGTACAATCTTAAACATATATGGTTAGTGCCAGTTTCCCACATTTTAATTATCATCAATTCACAGTAAATATATGCTGAATGTTAATTTATAAAATAAGGTATATTAAGGTAGCCCTCTTTCTCCAAAGAATGATTCCCCCTTTTTATGTTAAATTTCATCATAGCTTCAGTATGTGGGGGAAAAGTATACCACCAGACATGTAACTAATGTATTCAACTATTATATATATAAATTATGATGTACTTATCCCATTTTACTGATTAGCTCTGTATTTTGTGCCTTAATCCCATTTAATTTAGCTGTGTGTTGTTACACAAGATAAGACTTCTAAGATATGTTTTTCTATTTAATTATTCATTTTAATTGGAGAGCTTCTCCAGGTACTGTCAACTTTCATCAAATAACTAACCACCAAATTCAGATTATTCAGCTGCCCTATCAGCCATATTTTAGCTATTTATAATCAGGGAGGCCTGTCACAAAACCTCCCTGCTTCCCAGTCTTACACACTCACCTTTCTTGCTCTCTTCTTTTTTTGAGCAACCAAAATGGAAGCTCATTTTGGTCCCTTAAAGTAGCAATAGCAGTAGACTTATATACCGCTTCATAGGGCTTTCAGCCCTCTCTAAGCGGTTTACAGAGAGTCAGCATATTGCCCCCAACAATCTGGGTCCTCATTTTACCCACCTCGGAAGGATGGAAGGCTGAGTCAACCCTGAGCCGGTGAGATTTGAACCGCTGAACTGCTGATCTAGCAGTAGCCTGCAGTGCTGCATTTAACCACTGCACCACCTTGGCTCCACCTTGGCTCTAAGTAGATTTTGATTCTGAATTCAGGAATTGTTATTACTTGTTCATAGCATTGTAAGGCCCAATACCATACAGAAGCTAGGTGGATAGGGCATTTGAATAGCATTAGTCTGTTTTTCCGCTTTGTCTTCTTGCTTTTCTTTCAAAAAAGCTGTTGTAGAAATACTATAACAGGATAATGTTGCTTTGGGTTGGATCCAATGGAAGGAAACATTGTATAGAAATAGAAGGGAAAGTTTGGACCACATCCTGAGTGCTAAAAGAGTACTGGCACAATACAAGTGATAGAAGTGATATTTTACGAGGGCCAATTTTAATTAACAGTAGTGATGGGAAGGCTTCATCTATGAACCTTTCTTCCCTTTGTTTTTCCATGCTTAATTGCTTGTAGAATATCAACATATTCATCTCTATTTAATATTTTATTGTAAAGAAATGCAATGTGATAACTGCATCAAGAAAAATCTCATAGTGGCAACATCATCACCATTTAATCATGTTTGACTGTCAGCCATTCTGTGGATCAGCATTCTCCATGCCCCTCTGTGTTGCATTGCCTCCTTCAGTTCCACCAGGGTCATTCTCAGTGTCATCCTTTATAGTATCCAGCCAACAGCTACTAGAGAGACCCCTTCTCTTTTTACCACTGATCACTCCCAGTATGATTGGCTTTTCAAATGGGTTATCTTGCATGACCAAAGTATGATAGCCTTTGTTTGATGATCTTAGCTTTGAGTGATATCTCATAGTACTATGTATTAAATCTCCTATATACAGTAGTTGTTCTGCCCCCAAATGTTATTGAATAGAATGATAAATATGAAAATGTATAATTCTATATACTTGTTTATGTAGCTTTTAAAAAATAATAATTTGATTTTTTAAAAATTACTTCAACAGGTATCCTTAAAGCCAGAATGCGGCCGCGCGAGCGATTGTGGGTGCACCTCGCTTCACCCACGTAACACCTATCCTCCGCGAGCTGCACTGGCTGCCTGTTGATCTCCGGGTGCGCTTCAAGGTGCTACTTGTCACCTACAAAGCCCTTCATGGTATTGGATCTGGGTACTTGAGAGACCGCCTACTGCCAATTACCTCCACTAGACCGATAAGATCGCATAGATTAGGCCTCCTCCGAATCCCATCAACGAGCCAATGTTGCCTGGCGACTACCCGGAGGAGAGCCTTCTCGGTGGCTGCTCCGACCCTTTGGAACGAACTCCCCGTGGAGATTCGTACCCTCACCATCCTCCAGACCTTCCGCACTGCCCTTAAAATCTGGCTGTCCCAGCAGGCCTGGGCCTAAAGACCCTAACCCCACCCGAATGGTATGACTGTTGTGTTTTCTTTTAACAATGTATTGTCTTTCATGCTATAACTTGTTTGTCCTCCCCTCCCCCTGAGTTGTGAGCCGCCCTGAGTCCCCTCAGGGAAAAGGGCGGCATACAAATAAAGCATATTCTATTCTATTCTATTCTATTCTGTCTTAGTATTCAGCATCTATCTTCTAGGGATTGGAAAAGGGGGAAATGTCATAGATGAACATGGTCCATTCCCATAGAGTTGGTAAATCTGCGCATGAAAGTAAAGACCTAAGCTTGACTGTGAACAAAAGGATTAACATATTTACTGGTATGTTTCAGAAAGATCTGTTTTGAATACCTGACTTAGGACAGGCCTACTGAGTATACATAGTAAAATAATTTGAACAGCTTATTGTGTAAGATTTAGAGAATAGTGAAGAATAGAAGGGTGAGAGGTTTCTGAATGTAGACGATCCTTTTTTTTTTAATGGCAAAAGTACATCTGGGAACATGTGCATTGTCAGTTGATGGGCAGGAAGCATACAAATTAAATGTGTTTTTCAGCAAGTCTGAGGAATGTATTGATCTAAGATGCAGAATTAATTACAGATCATTTGATTTAGAGAAAGATTTTGGCAAAATGAGTAAATTTGAATTATGAAATGCACTACACATATATGTAATTGAAAGTTGCTTTCTGAATACAATAAAAGAATGCTTAGGAAATGATTCAACATCTAGCTTTCAGTAGGAAAGGATACATTTAATACATTTATTGATCAATGCTTTATTGATTATTAATCTTTACTATTTATAAGAAATGCTTGCACTGATATTAGAAGTGTGGGATATGTAAATGGTCTATACTGTTGACTGTGAACCTGAATAATTTCCACCAAATGATAGATTGCATAATTCAGTGAAGTGGGTATCCACATAAATCATTTAAATAAATAAATAATCTCACCCAAAAAACAGAGGAGGTAAATATCCATATTTATATACTGCCCTATACGTTTTGATAATTCAGAGTGCTACTGGATTTTACTAATTATACTATAATTATTTTAATATAATTAAGAGTGGTAGGTTCTTGACATAATTTTAAAATAATTAATATTTTAAGTGATGTAGGTAAGTTTGACGTTTACATGCTATTATAATATATAAGTAATTTCAATAGCTAATTTTGTCAATACTTAGAACTTGTTACAGATTGTTTACTAAAAGAAGAAAAAAGTAAAATGATTTATGGATTTAATGATTGAAATGGATGAGAGTTAAGTAAAACGGTTGAAGGGATGTGGGGAAGACTCAAGAGAGAGGGAAAATAATAGGTCTGTTAACTGTTGAAGAAAAGATTATATTATGTTTCATAACTATGGATTTTTTCTTATCTTTCATCTCTTCTATTGTCTTTCTTTTCTATTTAGATTTGCCTTTTGTGTAAAATTCTCAGTAAATATACATTAAAAAGAAATAATATATTTGACTAAAATTAATTGAAGGATTGTTTTTAGAAATCTGAAAGAGTTTTTGATCTGATGTTTATAATGTTTTAACACAGAATAAGTTAAGCACTAACAAAATGGATTCTTGTTAACACTTTATACTGCAGAAGGACCAACAAATATTTCTAATAAATACATCTTTAACCTTATGCTTAAATCAATAGTTTTATTACCTAAGAAAGGCATAACTGTCTAGTTCATCATTTGAGATAACGAGCTCATGTTTCATCAAGAAAAGCTAATATTTAGAAGATCATTCCAGATAAGCCTATGTTTTTAAATGAACTATTTATCAGAATTTGAGAATAGGAAAGAATAAACAAAAAACAACAACAATCAGGATCAGAAGCAGAAAAAGATAATATCTTAAGGGAGTTAGTTTTTTTTTTTAAATTGAGTTTGTATGCCGCCCTATTCCCGAGAGACTCAGGGCGGCTCACAATAAAAGAGGGAGGGGATACAAAAAAATAAAATAAAAAACAATTTAAAATTCTACAACAGCCGTAACCTCGAATGGGGCAGGTTGAACTATCAACTATTCAGTTGAAATAAGAATGCAATAGCATTGCTTTTGGTGATCCTTTTGGATTATAATTTTAGAGAGATAAGTTGAATTGTAAATAATTGACAAAGCAACTTCATTTGTAAATGCTACCATATTCACTACTCCCAGCCCAGAACAAATTTGAACACACAAACTTTTATAATTCTTTGCATTGGCTATGCTAGGTGCCATAGTTGGAAGCTGAAGTCCCAAATAAGAACAGTTTGACAGTAGACCTAATTATGCAGAAATGGTAGGCTCCCAATGAATGTATCTGTGCAATGGCTAGACAGACCTTCTTCAGGGAAGCCTTAAATTAGTCTCCTGCATGAAACCTGAGGCTAGTCACTAGCCTTTCCACCTATATGAGTGTAGGATTGCATCAGCTTACCTATCTCTACTATAACCAGCAATGTTGACCTTGGAATATTTCCCCTCTTGGCAATCTTGTGCTTATGGAGCTTAATGGAATGTCCTCCTAGTTAAAAGAGCATAGGCTTGCTCTATAAGGTAAAATCAGCACCAAACTACTATAGGTCTGTACTTTGCACTAAGGCATACATTTAATGTATGAACCCAGACAATGTGGATCATAAATTATTCTATATAATAGAAGCATAAAATGTGTAGCCAAGAGAGAGAGACCACATTGCGCCCCTTGTTTTTTTTTTCATTAATTGAGAAAGCCATCATCCAAGCCTAAAGAAACACAAAGATTATCGATATCTAATTATCAGCGCTCATTCCCTATCAACTAAAAAGATAATTTCCCCAAGCAATCATTCTCTATTGTCAGTGCTGTGAGGTGAATATAAAATTAGTCTTGCACAAATGAAATGGGAATGGGGAACTGAGAAATATGCTTTTAGCCCCCCTTCCTGTCAAGTGCTGAACAGAATTTCTTTTCTCCACTATAACTTTTTGTTAGCACAATGTGTCTTGTTCTCTTTAGAGTTTTTAAGAGCAGGCTATCTAGAAGTCCAGCTGACCAAAGATATAGCAAGATTTCTGAATGCACTCTGCATAGTAGCACTGCTTTCATGTTGAATGGGAAAGCATAATAATCAAGCCGCTATACAGAAATTGCCATTTGCTATACAGAAAGTGAGATTGCTACTCTGGTTGGGGACTAAGAATGCAATTAAGTCAGGACACGGGTGAATAGTTTGTATTGCTGAAATTCAACAATACTCGTTAACGTCCTTTCTTTAATGACCATGGAGGAGTTTGGTTGGTAGCTAGAATACCCAGCCTATCCAGCTATTCACCCTTTTTCTGGTTTTATTACAGCAAAATCCCTACCCACCATTATTTAAGTGGTTAGAGCATTAGAGTCGACTATTTACAAAAATATACAGCATATGAAGTAAGGTTACTGGGGTTTATAATTTCTCTCCCACCGCCAGTAAATGTCTTTTCTTTAAGTGCTTGTGATGCCACTAGAAACTGTTTGTTCTTCACTAAGGCTATTACTAACAAAACACTGGCCAACTCTACTTCACTGTCACTACTGAGTTAATAACACAACTATATTCTATTTAATGTCATAAGGACTGTAGGAAATTGTGTGTGGGTTGAAAACAAGAGGGTGACTGGCTGGCCAATTTAGATGATTCAATCTCGGCTCCTGAATCCATTTTGAAAAGCCTGTGGCATGGAGTACTGAACTATTGTTGCTCAAAAATCAGCTTCCAGGAAGAATTCTAAGCAGCAATGAAGTAAAAATGACACAGTGAAGGAAAGCATTGATTGCATACTTTGGAGTGCAAAATGCAAAAGAATGTGCTATTGGCTCTTTTGGGATACCTTTAAATAATATAATAGAGCTACAGGTTTCCTACCAAATTCTTGTCCCTTCTTGACCCTTGGATTGTCTCCCTAGGTGAAAGATTGGGATCAAAAAAATAATGGCATTTAATAGAAAGTGACATGTATAAAGAATGCATACTGTGTGTAATTAGACCTTGAGTTATGATCATAACTGAGCCTGGCAATTAACGTTTGTAAGTTGTGGTGGTCATAAAGCAGAACATCGTCTAATTTTATGATTTTTTTGTGGTGGTGGTGATTAAATAACTCTGCAGTTGTTAAGTGGAGTGCGTGCATGTGTGTGTGCATTCAATGTTGAAACTTCAACACTGGATCATAAGTAGCTTTTCTTAAGTTCATCTTAACTTTGAACAATCATTAAACATATATTCCTGATTTCCTTTAATTGCCTTTTCATAAGTAAAAATAAACCAAATTGTCTTGCTATGTGATTTTTCTCCTTCCCTGCTTTTTCTTTTGACCAGCTTCTTTAAAATGAGTCAGGTTAGAGAGAGCAGATTCCTCTCTCCTAGTCTGTTACAAAAATGATTTCCACTGGTGTGCTTGCTGAGACCTTTTAAATTGATTCTGTATTGTTGTTTGTCTTTGTTTTCTTTTCTTTTGTATTGTTCCCCTCCCTTCCGGTTTTGTTAGCCGCCCTGAGTCCCTCCGGAATATGGCGGCATACAAGTTGAATAAAACCTCTAAACCTCTAACAGAAGCTTAGAGTTGGATTTCCCCTTTTGAAGACAGTGGAAAGATTAGGTAGATCTTAAATATGCAGGGATATTAGACTAGACTTCTCATTCCGTTTTCCCAGAGTAATGGCGATCATAATAATGCAGTGGCCATCCATTGTAAGGCAATGATCATCACAGATTATATATATATTGCGTTCTCCAGCTGTTAATCTATCTCCCAGATGGCATAGGCAGTGCAAGTAGGGGAAAATGCTTTTCATATGAACACAATTCTCTGCAGAAAGTTTCATATTTGAAGGCATTTGTTACATGTATTTTTTGGAAATGTTGCTATTCAGTTAGTACAAAACATTTGTGGAGGTGGAAATCCTTCCAGGTCTGATATATACTGCCTAACAATGCTGTTTGCCAGATAATAACAGATATTTTTAAAAATTGTTATGACTAAGAAGAGCTAACAACTTTTAAAAGGGGGGGGGTGAGGGCAGAAACAGCTGTAGCACAAACTTTCAAAAAATATTTCAGAAAAGGCAATTGCCATATGTTAGATGTGCACTTGATCCAGGATTCTAAATTGAAACATTAGAATTAAAGTTAGCCCATGAAGTCAAGTTGGCTTCAAACCAAACTGTGGCTGACTTAACTCGGTTATGGGTTAAGATGCCTTGCAAAAGAATCTATATATTTCTGGGCAAGCTGTTTCATCAGTTGCTTCTAAAACAAAGTCTCCAAAGGACGCTGCTGAGTCTCAACAAAAGCATATATTTAACTTTGGCACTAAAAATAAGGGCCACGTTTTAGAAGCAGCTTTTTTCAAACCTGTCCCCATGTGCAGGAAGATTAGTGGTTTTTGTGTGTGTTTTTTAAAGCCCAATGTGGAGGATATTGTGTGTCTCCTGCCTGTTTTTGATTTCATCCAGAGGGTTTTGCCAATCTGGAGCCCTTTACAAGGGCTACAGTAGTCTATTTTTCCACTAGAGTTCTCCCTAGCCAGAAGGCCTTTCTTGCTCTGATAAAACTTTGGGGAAATTTTCTCATTTCTTTGCCATAGTTAAATGGCCCATAAACAAAGTAATTTGCCAAACACTTTCTGTGCCTGTGTTGTTTATAGAGCAACCAGCTGGATCAAAGCTTCTGGCAACCTGGGAGCTGGATAGAAGGCTAGTGCTTTCCTCTCTAAGGAAAAGAGGGCATGTAAGATTAAAACTTACTTTGTGACATCCAAATATTTTTGGGATTGAAGAGCTACAGTTTAGTAATGCTCTGAATGCAAAAGTTTCCAGATCAAATCTGATATTTTTGGTGCGTAGACCGGAAAAACATAAGAAAAACTTTGGGTCAGATTAATGCAGAAAATTCAGTCTTCTGTTCTAAATCGCTATAAACTATTGTAATATTTAGAGAGAGTTGACGTCTAATATTTAGCCTTTATTTGCCCCTTTTTTTGTGAAAGGGATCTTGACAACTGTTAATGAAGAAGGATATTCTTTGGACGAATGAGGTCACTGGCTTGCAGACCTTCTGCTTTGCCTAGTAATGTGGCTATTTGTCATATAAAAAGGGATGTAATAATACAATCCACAAGAGCATTTCTATGGTTTCTGGCACTCAAGAATTGCAGCACCCAGAATAGAAACAGCAGTAGCAATTTTGCTATTTCTTCCCAAGCGGCGAGAGAACTGTCTTGATTAATTTACAGTTGCCTACATGCATGTCACACTTATTGAAAGAAAGAAATGGATGTACTAAGATCGCATTTGGGACAGAACACGTAGACGCAGGTGATCGTTTCTTTCAGGTACATTGTTCCAGCCTAGGCATTGCTATCATAGGTCAATCTTTACAAATCTGAACTATTGAATTATTTTTTTTTTAGTATAGTCCATTACAGGTAAACAATTAAATTCTTGAGCCTACAACTATAGATGAGGATGATAATGACAGTGAGTTTCAGGGGAAAATGTGAATACAGGCAGCACACATCAAATTATTTTTCTCAATCTTCCATATTCTGATTGGCAGCAGCTTTAAGGAGAGATCGGTCCTACCATTCCTTACTGAAACAGTTGAACGTACAGAAGTTTGTATCTTTTGTACATGGGTTCTTCCTAATTTGAAAGAGGAGCTTGTGTTAACATTTTGGGGAAGGAGTTTATGTCCAAAAGGATACATGCAAAAAGAGAAAAACAACCTTGTGTCATCAGTAAATGAAAAATGTTCTGTTAGCTATCATTCTTCTATTTTCTACTGAGTGTAGTGTGGGCTAGGTACGATTAATGGAGTTTAAATAGCAATAATAGCAATAGCAGTTAGACTTATATACCGCTTCATAGGGCTTTCAGCCCTCTCTAAGCGGTTTACAGAGTCAGCATATTGCCCCCAACAACAATCTGGGTTCTCATTTTACCCACCTTGGAAGGATGGAAGGCTGAGTCAACCCTGAGCCGGTGAGATTTGAACAGCCGAAACTACAGAACTGCAGTCAGCTGAAGTAGCCTGCAGTGCTGCATTTAACCACTGCGCCATCTCGGCTCTTAAAAGCTCTATTGATCTCCAGAACTGGAGTGATTACTAGTAAAACTTTTTTCTGGCTCTCATTCTCATTAACAAGATTCAGAGGTATAAGAAGTACAGAAGGACGTGTTAGAGTGCAGCATTCCTGGATGCTATACTGTGTCCAGGTATTGAGTAGTTATGTGTTGGAGCACAAAAGGATGAAGGATTTTATCCCAGTTCCTTACTGAATACCTTTGTTTTTCTTATATTAAATGGAAAGGTGGATTCTGAAAGCCAGAAACGAGTAAGTCATATAGAAAAATAAAAACCGGTAGCTCCCAAACCTATAGAGCTGTAGGAGCAGATCCCAGAAAACTACAAATCTGAACTTTGCCTATTCATTAATATCTTGATGAAATCTGAGCTGGCAACAACTGATAAAAGATCCCCTTTTTAATGTGACAAGGATCCCTTATTTTATGTGACAAAATGAGAAGACAATCCTGGAATATCCTGAGAGAACATCTACCCATGGTAATGTAATCAAGTCTTAATCCCCATCTCAACCATATATTATCATTTTGAAAGACCGAAACCTAAAATCTTGTGTGCCACCAACCCCAACATTTCTGCTTTTGCTATGCCATTCTAAACAGATCGATAATGACCACACAGTAATTCAATCTATGTTTTTGTCTGAGTCCTTTTTGATTCTTCCATTTGGTTCAGAACAGCACTTTTGCTTTGGACCAAAAAAATGTACTCCATGAATATGTGAGCAAAAGACAAAATTGCATCTTTTTTTTCTGCCCCAGCAAACCCAGGGGGTGGGCTTTTCATTATGCATTCTCCTTAATCTTCTGCTAAATTTGATCAGATTAATTCAACACATCTTCTGAACACATCTGGCACACAAACTTTTAGGTGGCAGAAGGGCCCCAAGATCTGGCTCATATATACATGTTTCCTAACCAGGTGTTTGTTTTTTAAATCTCCATTATCCTTCAGCATTGGTTTTTGCATCTAAAGTGGACATGAGAAAAAACAAGGGTGATTTAACTACCATAGAGATAGTTGTTGCTAAGAAGGGGACAGAAACTCAAAAAAGAAGGTAAACACACTATACTATAAATGTTTCATATAAATTAATATTTCATACAGTAGGTCCCAATTAGCTCCTAAAATACTTGCCGTTGTAAATTAGCAGTGTTCATTATTGTCTTGTAAGTATATTTAACTAAAGAGCTAAGTGCCCAGCTGGATGCAATAGTTTTGTTTTGTTTTTAAATAGAAGAAGTCTGCTGCAAAGCAAAACTCTCATCCTTGACAAAATAAACGCCAGGCACTCTTGTCTTTCACTGCACTGGCAGATACTTTACTCTCTTGAAAATGGTCTCTAGTACAGATAAAAGCAGCCCAGCTCCATTGCAGCAGCAGGTCATTAATTGTTCTAAATCCATTTCTCTGTTCACATGCAGATCACAGCAATAAAAAACCCTTTCTTTTGATCACTTATGAATTGTTGTTTAGCTGTGGTTTTTTTGGCCCTCCTGATTTTCTAATCTAACTCTTTTATTCACCCAGCTTTGTTACATTTTTAGAAGTGATGTTATGTCTGTGATGGACTGTGTGCGATGTCTATCTTTGTTATTAAGCACCCTGAATGGAAAACCAAGGACACAGCTATTGTTACTGTTGCCATAGGGAATCAGGAGTGCTAAGAATTCCATAGAACCGTTATTGTCTACACGACCTTTTGTTTTGTATCAATATACTATAGCAGACAAAGACAACTATGTGGAAATGGAGTTGGGAACATCCCATTGTCTTCCTTTATGTAACTATGAGCAAGGGTATCATCCAGTCAGTTGGTTGTATTTTTGTAAACCAGTTATTAGACTGAGGAAGAGACAGAGGCTTAGTTTGAGTGAAGAAGTCAGGATTACCAGTATCAAAACTACACACTCAAGCAGCTGGCACATGCTCTGGCTTTCTTCTCTATAGCCATAGTGGCTTGACTGAATCTACAGAGTGAGAAGTTGAAAGGTTTTCTACTTCCTGTCCCAGAAACCTTCTCATTCTATACACCATCTAGCTGTACTTCCTACTTTGATGCAGTGGCTTGGTGTAATTCCTGTTGCCATCACCCAAGAGAAGGCATTTGTTTAGCAGAATTTCCTCTATCCCTAGCCGATGTGGGATAATGCTCCTACAGTCTGCATGGCTTATTGCCAGAGAAAAGGGAAGTATTGGGTGCATGGTTCAGGAAATTAGTCCCTTCTTCTCCTCTTCTATGGAGGGATAGACCAATCCTACAAAAGGGAAGGAGAATCAAAATATATATTAAAGAGATCTGCAGACCAGCAGAATCACAGCCTTTTGATAACTCCCTAAAGCAAGCAAATATTCCAAGCAAATATTTACATAAACTGCAACCATTCTGTGAAATGGATGGATCCCTGATATAGTTCGGTCTAATTACAAGGAGAGTCTAGAGCAGGGCTATTAAACTCCTGGCCTGTGGGTCGGATGCGTCCCGCGCCGGCCACGCTCGTGCCTGGTTTAATGAAGGGGGGGGGGAATCTGATGCCGACGTTACGATGTGAGTTTGACACCCCTGATATAGAGGAACATGTAGAACCAGATTAACAGTGTTAGAAGGGAATAGTTACTCTTCAGAAAAACAATTCCTGAACCTATATTCATATGCTTTATTGAGTCCTGAATTTTAAGTACAATTAAAAAGGTAATTTAAAAGACTGATTAAACTTATCAGATAATGATATAACTATGGTGCCACAAAACCCGGAGGGGAAAACACTGCAAATCGCTGATTTGCTGTGTGACTTCTAACAGAGGAATGTATAATGAATTATTTCTGGAAAAGGAGAATATAGTGGAAACTGAAAAAAACAAAAAAAAAAAAACCACCTCTTGGTGCTGTATCCAATTCTGGGTCATATAATTTTCCTAGACCATATGCCCCTATGCTGAATATAAAGGTTGGTGATGTGTTTCAAACATCTTTCTATATGAAATTTTGCGAAGTGCAAAAATACAGAGGTTCTCTGAAAGTCAGTCAGTCAAATAAGTGGCCTTCAGCTGTGGAATAACTGCTACATGTAAACCCACGCTAAGCTCTACTATGGAGAAAAGAACAAAATATAATTGGTATCCTTCAAAGTGACATTTCAATAAGTGTTATTCTCAAATAAATCACTGCACAATAATTTTCAAGAACAGCCTGCCCGTGTTTCTTTATCACATAGCTTGCTGAAAAAGTATATTTCAAAATGTGTTATGAATTTCAATGGATGAAAAATGCAGCCTAGATTTATAAAGTCTACCTTTTGATATAAACACGGAGAAGGCTAATAACTTCTCAGTGCTATCTAGTCTTGTTTGCTTCCAAGGTGATACATTCCAGGACCTACAGGACTATCAACTTCCTTTTATCAGTCACAGGATGCTAAACACGCTTAGCCTCAGAGAGCCTTACCGTGATTGTTCTCTTTTGCAGTGCTGCATAAACTTTGTGTTGTTATTAGCCATTATCACCTCTTTCTAACAGCATGTCATCCTTGTTATTATGGAGGGCTGTTAAAGAAAACAAGGCAGGTTGGAAAATGTCTTTAGGTTCCAGATTCTGTTACTGGTACCTCTAAAGGCGAGCCATCTGCTCTAAGTCAAAGGAAACCAGGCTTTGCAGTGCTTCATGACCTTATCCGCAGTGCAAACGCAGTTTCATTTCAGTTCAAGGAAAAAAGCTTGCCAAGATAACACAAGCACTAAAGGCTGTAAAAATATGAGAAACAGCCAAAATATAAAAATGAGGAGAAATCATTTACAATAATTTTGCTCTGCATTTTCTAAGAACTATAGTAAACAACTTTCTTTTTCTTCTTCTTCTTCTTCCTTATTCCTTCTTCCTCTCCTCCTCCTCTTCTCACGTGTCACAATTTTAACTGGTGAGGGTACCTGTTACCTAAAGTCTGGCTGCTGATTAATGGATCAAGGAGGATTGTTATTTTTCACAGCTCTCTGATTGGTAGCTGAGAGTGTACACACTTCCTCACAGAAGAGTAATTCCTCTTCCAGATATGTACTGTATGTATGGTGCGATCTGTTCCTGGCTCCCTCTATCACCATGGATGCTTGGGCAGATTCAGGGGCCATGTAAGGAGATATGAGATATGAAAGTGTCCACCCGAATCATGGAACAGTGTAGCTTCCTTTCCTAATAGTTCTTCCCTGCCACAAAGCCAAGGATGCCCACAGAGGAGCATCAACAGTCAAGATGAGATCTGTAATCATGCGATGAAGCCTCACTCAATAGGACAATCAGAGGCCCCAACATAAGCTGATCAGCTAGGCTGTATTGCCATCTGCAAGTTGTTTCAACATTCACCTATTTTCACCTAATTATTCACAAATAATTATTGCTCAATTTTCTCCTGAGCTTCTCCTTTAAGTAATGGGTTAGAGTTAGGAACATTAAAAACCAGATGAGGCTTCAATTGCACCATCACAACCACAATTTTGACTTTTCTTATTGTATCCCAGACACCCCAAAGCATCCACAGCCATTTGTTTCAGTATAAGAAAACTTTTCAGACTAGAGTAGCGTCATCTCTGGCAACCTTCCAAGTAAATACAAGCTATTGTACATGGATATTGAACAATGATCTCACCACAATTAAAGTGTGCAAGGTCTTCATCTGGTATTACAGCCATGCTTCCTTTCTCTAAATCAAGGATCTCCATTTTTTTTTTGGGGGGGTGGCTTCTCTGACTGGCTGAGGATTGCAGTGTGTGCAACCTAATCCTGGGCATGTGCAAATAAAGCTTCGCACACTCGTCCACCACTCACGTGGACTGGTTCCCAATGAGCGGCGAACCGCTACCAGTCCCTGCTCAAATCACGTCAGCCCATAGGCTGTGCAGCATAAAGCAACACAATTATTTTTTACTATCTTCAAAGGATGATGCAGTTAGGCGTAAGGATTTATACATACTTTTAATACAAACTGCTACTTCAGGAGGAAGGGCAAAAATGCCAAGAAGGTGGCAGTGCCAGCAATAGAAACTCCACCTGTTTTTTATGTGCATAAAAGGGTGGGGTTGAGTTAAATTGTGCCCTTGTGGCTTTGAAGTATGAGAAATATTTGAGAAGTTTGTGTCATGTTTGGAAAGAATTTCAACTCCATATTAGTTTTGCTACTTTTTATCACATGTCATTTGAGGAATGGTTTCAAGTTCCTTTAAATGGCGTAATTTTCAGCCTGAAATAATATTTGAAGTACAGAGTTTTAAAAAAATGTATTTGTTGAGGTAAGTAGTTTCGTTGCATAAGCACTAGGACGTGGGTAGCTATATTTCTCTCAGCTGACAGTCAAATACATTTTCCAGAACAATAATTCAATAATTGAATGACCATATAGTGCAGATATATACATACAAGCAGAATGTTTGTGCTTAAAGAAATGGCATGGATCCAAATGCAAGAATAGGAAGGGAAGAAGAAAGAATTTGAAGTAATTTTTTTATGGCTGCTGTTTTAACCCCAACAAAAATTGTAGCACTTGCTACAATAAATTTATGGCAATGTAATTAATCCACGCAAGACTTTCAAATCAGTTTTTTCATTAAAACTCTTCTCTTGGCATTGATAAAAATATTAGTGTGGAACACTGATTAATCATATGCCAAACATACTTTTTTTCTTTCCTTTGGAGTAAAATTGACTTCCCTCTCTAATTCTGCATATTGCTTAAGCTTTTTTTTGAATTTGCATAGCATATAGAAATGTGCAGAAAAGACAGTAATATGCATGAGTGAATAAGAGAGGAGCAGGACACTTGTGGCTTTAAATATTTTTTGAACCAGTGTATCCATAAGATTGGGAATGCCCTGGACAAGAAGTGCAAAAATACTGCCTCCACACCAGTATTGCCTTTTCTGAGCTTGAAAGCCATAGCTGTTCTTATTTAAAATAATGAAAGGTAAAAATGTAGTACCAGCAATATCTGATTAGCAACAAATAGAAAATATACAACAATGGCAAAACTAACAGCATATATGTAAAAAAAAATTTTTTAAGCAAATTTAAGCAAGAAAGGTTTCCAAAGATGTTACATGTTATGTGGCAAAGCAAATACAAACATTTAAAACTGGGGGCTGGACTAGAAGACTTCAAAAGTCCTTCCAACTCTATTATTCTGTTATTCTTTTATTCCTAGTGAATAGTGTCATTTATCAGTTCATAAAGAAACTTTTAGGACACTGTAGGCAGTAATTATAACATTGGTGCTGACATCCCACTTTTTAACTACAACTAAAGGAAGAAATTTTAGCTCATTTAAAATCAAGATCAATTTTACTACTAAGCAGCATGCGTAGTTGCCTTGCCAACAAAATGCATTTGCTTTATAGAGATTAGCACATTTTATATCAATCTATTCAACCAGAAAGATACTTTAAAAAGAGCTTTTTACTAATACTTAGTAAGTAACTATATTATGTTTGATTTTTCTTTCCTTTCTCTTGGACAGAACATCAACAAAGTGTATGGCATTATTTAAGGAGATATAACAGACAGGTTCAACTGAAATTTATCTGGAGATGCAAGATTGTGGATTGCAGACAAACATTCCACTTAGGTAAAATACTTGTTTGAAAGCACAATTAAATTATAAATTAATTCCTAATCTTATCATTCATTTATTATTGTTTTAGTTTTATTAAAAAAAACCTCTCAACAAGTGCTTTTTGAAAAGTAATGACTCAAAATAAAGCATTTATTCAAACACATTAAGAACTCTATGTCTGAACTAATATAGCTAAGCTAATACAATAGATTAGATAGCAAGCATGAAAAAAATTCTACCATACATGTTTTGATTTCTTTCAAAATAAAGTTAAGAATTCATTATATCTAATCTTGGAAAAGATACATCTTAGAAAATTAACATTTCAATTCATGACTTGAAACCACAGCTTATAAAATGTCTTTTATTATATGAAAAGAATCTGTTTTGTAGATCAAATATGAAATAGAATGTACAAAAAACTTTACATCTCTTCTTTGAAAGAAATAAAATACTATCTAGAATTAGCTTGCAGCCATTCCCTTCAAATACAGCAGAAAATAAAAGATCTTTTAAATGGCAGTACAGTAATACACAGAATAGTCCGTATTTAAACTGCAATTATAGAGGTTAAAATTTAAATGGAATCTTAAAGAATACAACTAATCCATAAAGTAACAAAACATGAAAGTCAATTATTACATTTCTTTTAGAAGCAAGCGGTGGGTACATGAAGTGCAGAATTCATAAAGCTTGCATAAAGCCTTCTCAGTTTCTATACAAATATAAAATGTTCCTTTTTTTAAAAAAAACAAAACCTTTTTTATTCCATAACATTTCACAATGAAGGAAATCATCTCATCTATCCGTTTAGCTCAATCATGCAATACATTCCTCAGATCTTTCCTTTTGAAGCTTGGTTCCCAAAGCCATTATGACCCCCCCAAAAAAAAAATTCAGTTCAAAATTTTGCACCATTGTATAAGGAGGTTTTACAGAACTTATGTCTTTGGCATATCACACTGACTCCCTCTTTAATACTTTTCCTTTAAAAAAAAGTATACATTCTTTTAGTAAGTATCTTAAAAACATCTATTTCAGACCTTGCAAAATAATGCATTACACCTCCTATGCGATTTGCAAAATATACACCTTTTTTGGAGGTGATGGGAAATACCCGCTCATTCAAATCTTGAGTGGTTGAAAAAAGCTCAAATAAGCTCACTTCTGCATACATTCAGTTACATAAAATCATTCAGTTCGGCTTCCAATGCTGCTGCCATTTCATCTGCCTCTGAGCTGCTACCCTCCTCGTCTTCATTGCTCGATCCTTTACTTGATTCACTGGCAACATCATCGTCAGCTAGCTTTCGCTTGTGACCCCTGCAGGTATGGATACAGAAAATAATTGTGATTAAAACCCAACTATTATCTATAAGAATTTTGATCAACTAAGCCAAGTCCAGTGCTATTAGAGATTCTGTGTTACTACAGCAATAGGCCTCTGAATGCTGAATACAAGACCTTCCCCTGAAATCCCAAACAAAAGTAGGTAAAATGAATATGTCCAATATAGGTTTCTGCCTGCCTTGCTTAGGAAGATTAAAGTACCTAGAAATAAATATAAATATATTTTATTTATCATATACATCATAGAATGACTGTATGAGCAAATATCTGTATTTGTTTAATTTGTTCAACATTTTGCTGATAATTTGGCAGGATTCTGTGAGGGACTAAGAGCCAAAGAAAGGAAAAAAAAGTTCAGCTGAATGCAGCCAATTTTTTTATCACAAGAGGTTTGCCTAACAGGGTTCCGAGAATTAAAAACAAACAAGCAAATAAACAAACCACTTCCGTGGCATGAAAATTCTTGTTACAGACCATTTATGCTCATTTTAAAATCAGAATTCCTTGTTTTACATATATAAAAGCTTTTTATGCTTTATAACATCAAGTAAAAGGGGGAAAAGTACCGGGACTCCCCCCCTTTTGCTAAACCAGGTGGGGGCAGAGCCAGCACATGACGCACCTGGTTTGCGGGCCGCGAGTTTGACCCCCCTGCTTTAGGAGAAACCTGTCTGATTGAAACCTTTAATGTTTAATTTGATTTACTCTTGTTGTGTAAGTGTCTTGATACCACATTCTTAGATCAAAAGAGCTCTGACGCTTTAAGAAAAAAGGCCTGTGATTTTGGAAAGGGGTTTAAAAAGACTGGACATCAATCATTCCACTATCTAGAAGATCATGAGTCTACCATTAGAAAAAAGCTGCGTAAAATAGATCTACATGGCAAATGTGCCAGGGGGGATCCTTGGCTGCCTGGAAAAGTTACCCTTCAAACCAGAGCAAGATTAAAGTTTGCACAAAAACATCAAGCCAAAGAATTTCTGGAAATATGTGCTCTGTACTGATGAAGCATTATTGGGCCATAGTACCAAAAATTCTGTTTGGCGAAAACCAAAGACAGTATTTCACTAGGACAAACTATACTATGTGTAAAGCGCACAGGTGAAAATGTTATGGTTTGGGTCTGCTTTGCTGCATCAGGACCTGGGTCTTCGTCAACAATCTGTAATAAATTCCTGATACCTCAAGATGCTTCAGGATGACACCAATAGTCATGAGATTCAGAGTCAACCACAAGTGGACCTTATACATAACAATGAGGTTTCTGCCAAAGGGGCAATACCAGATGAAACAAGGGTGAACTTCAATTTTCCAGAGAAGGAAATGGCATAGTTTAGTTAAGTAAATGATTACTTTTTATTGAATTACATCATCTTCATATGAATCAGCTTTTTATTGAATTGCATCTTTATATTAATATACTATTTGAATGAAGATAACATTGATTTGCTGACATGTTTAAAAAAAGGGGAAAAACTTTGCATAGGGTGTACTTTTTCACACGTCTATATTCCTTTTTTTTTAAAAAAAAAGAAAGAATAAATTCAGTGTAAAACTCCATCTCAGTTTTAGTCACAGCAAAGAAAAGCAGAGGATGGCGGAGCCATGGGAATAGTATACCTTGCTCATATATAACGTTGATAGTAAAAATAACTTGACATGACTATTAAAGGAAGTCCTCCTGTATATTTGCTCCAGTCATAATCCAAAGTGCTTGATAAAATGACTTTTAGATATCTTTTAAGCTAGCAGTTCCAAAAATCCTTGAATATAGCCAGATTTTTAATGCCATATTTTTAAATAATAGCCTCTTTGAAATATACCTTTTGGAAATTATTTCCAAACTTCACTTATCCATCTCCCCTGATTTAAATTTGATTTTTAATTACTATGAAGTAACTGTTACTCTAAATATAAATTAAAAAAATGATTCTGATCTGGTTTCCTAAATAGAAATAAGAGCTCTAGCACTGCTGACTTCTGAGAATATTTTATTTAAGGTTTTTCTGCAAGCTCCTCATAATAGCACATTTTCTGTCAACATCCCAGGATTATCTTAATACATGCCTACTGGCATCTTCTATCACTTTATAGTTTCTGGAAATATAATTAATCCAAATCACATCTGTGCCAATTAGATAATACACTGGAGTGAAATACAACCTGGCAATTGATTGAAAATTCTTTCTTTGAATACACTTCAGATAATTTGCATTGTGCTTTTCATATAATGCAAGCAACTCCTGAAAAAAAATCTTCATCTATCTTTATGAAACCCCTAGAATTGGTTTTACTGAAATATTCTCTGAAAGAGAATATCAAATTAGTTTTGTATTGGCAAATTTGTATCTACTCCTACTGGGCTTTGCCTGGTATTATCTCATGATAATTCATTGATTTCTCTAGTTCTAAACAAGCTGTCATGTTTGCCTCTGATGAATAGAATTTGATACCTCTTCAAGGTCAGGTTTTGCAAGAAATAGTGGCAACTTAGCCAAATTATCATGGAAGAGCTGGTGGTGACCACTTTTTCGAAAGAAGACACAACTGGGAATAATGAACTGCTAGAATCTATTTCTTTATTGATACAAAACTGGAGGCGATTGCGATTGCTGGATGAAAACCTAATGAATGCTTGAACAAACTACTTCATCCAGTTAATAGGCGACAGGTAAGCACCCAATACAGAATTCCTGCCAATATGCAAATGACATCTATAAACATTGTAAAATGATGTATTATTGGTATGTATCACCAGAATAATTGTCTAGAATGCATGAAGGCACTTCAAATTTATGTTGCAGCATAAGGACATTTTATCATGCTTTACATGGATATGTAAACAAGCAAAAAAAATGGGATTAACATACCTACACTGATTCAGAGGATTTTAAAGATTAATACACAATTGAGAGACTTTTTTCTTTTGCAATTGATGGAGATACAGTTTGGGAAAAATCATGAATTTTGTTATTTTATGTAACTGCAGTGAGATTATCATATTGCACTAACAAAATAAGATTTGGTGCTAATCACAATGAAGGAATATTTGGTGAAATGATGTTAAATTGCTGAGATGCCTAAATTGACTCCTTTGTTTATTGCTGATTGGAAACCCCTTATGGACTTTTCGCATGAAACAGAAAAAATGTATTTATGAAAGTTATGTTATCTTAAGATAGTTATGTTATAATCAAAGAATAAGAGTTAAATTTATATTTGTACTTATAATTGCTGTAAAGCAGATCAGAAGCCACTTTGTATTTTTTCTTTCTTTTCTGTTTTCCTTTTTCTTCCTTTATTGCTTTTAGCTTTTTTCCTCTTTGATTTCTTTCTTTTTCTTTTCTTACTTTATATTAGTAGGTATTAGTTTTATCTTTCTGTTTCAATTTTTTAAAATCAAAATTATAAAAAAATAGAAGAAAGGAGTTGGGAAGCATCAACTCCTTTCTTAGGAATAACATGATTAAACAGAAGTGCACACTAAAATTCAATGTTATCCATCAGTTATCTGCAATACTTTGAAAAGAAATGTACTAGTATATTTATAGATCTGGGATGAGACAAAATAAGAGAAATAGTCATCATCATATATAACTTTTTTTTACTTTTATCAATCATGTTGCTTTGGTAATATAATATGTAGTATGTGTAACTTGATGGATTCGTAAAATCTTCAGTCTATATAATAAATTTAGAAGCATAGCACCAGAATTTTGACCACTAAGGGCTTATACTGTTACTGAGTAACATTAACTTATATGGCTCTGTCTAAGCTTAGGCCCTTCTCTGGAGACTAACAGCCCTCTCTCCCCTCCCCAATTAACAAGTATTTGATTCTATGATTTCTATAAAAATGTCTGTAATAATGAGGTTTTCATTTAATCTTTTGACAATATGTATACATGTTATATAATTATAGGATTTATTATATTGTAGAACAGCAATTTAAGAGTACTTTTTATTAGCGATAACATGTTTCAGACTCTGAAGCCTGATGCTCAGTAAATTAAATCAGTATCATTTACAAGCTAGTGTTCCATCACTTTCTTAGATCTATCAAAACTTTCAAGCACTAGAAAGAAAAGTGAACTGATAACAAATTTGATGAAGTTAATAAATTGTTCTGCTGGAAAACATGAATGTTCTCAGTTGTAGCACTTGCTCTCCAGGACAGCATCTCTGCCCAGGTTCTATACAACTTATTCCCTAATGTCCTTTGGAAAGTCAGTAAAATTCTGGCTGTTCTCTCAGGCCTGGGGGAAGAATGGTGGTTGAACCCCTGCAAGATACCTTATTGAATCATCTGGAATTGGGAAGCCTCTAAATGATATCAAGTAAAATAAAACAAATAAAAATAGATACATCCAGTAGTAGGTTCAAGGAAAGCTCATTGATACAGAAGAGAGAAGATAACCCTATGTGTCTTCCTTTTTCACCCATTTCTTTGACAAAGCTCTTTTTAATGCATTACTTGCTACCAGCAGATAGTACTTAAGGAACTGTTCCTCAATCGTGTAGTATGGAAAATTTACATTTTTATGAGGCAATGTTCTGTTTTTATCAGACTTCAATCTCTCATTATGCACACCAATGTGTAGCCATGCTAAGAATACTAATCCTTTTGCAGTGGTGAAGACACTTTTGCAATCTAATGATTTTATTTATTCCCAGAAAGAGACCCCTGATGGAAAACACACTGATGATTGGACACAATTCACTGGAGAATAAAACAATACTTATAATAAAGCTAAATCTTAAATATTTTGGAAGCATAATGTTAGGAAACAGGTCTTTGGAGAAAATGCTAACCAATCAAGAGCATGGTTAGTGATGTCCATCAGGTGGTGAAGAATCACAAAACATTAATTATTAAATTAGAATAGTAAAGTGTATCATGAAAGTATGTTTAGTCTTAACATTAATTTAATGAAACAAGTTTGGTTGGTTAATCCCCGATTGTTTTATAGGGTATTTTGTAATAAACATTTAAAGGAGTACAGGATTTCAAGAAGAATGGGAAAGCAGACCAAGAGCTGAGGTGGCGCAGTGGTTAAATGCAGCACTGCAGGCTACTGCTAGATCAGCAGTTCAGCGGTTCAAATCTCACCGGCTCAGGGTTGACTCAGCCTTCCATCCTTCCGAGGTGGGTAAAATGAGGACCCAGATTGTTGGGGGCAATATGCTGACTCTCTGTAAACCGCTTAGAGAGGGCTGAAAGCCCTATGAAGCAGTATATAAGTCTACTGCTATTGCTATTGCTATAAATATTTTAGGAATTCCCTAATAACCTGCTCATATTTCAGATAGCTTACCCTTCAAAAATATATTAAGAAGGATATATAGGTAGTCCTCAGCCTATGACCACAATTGGGATAAGAATTAGCTTTGCTAAGTGAGGCAGTTATTAAGTGAGTCATGTCCAATTTTATGATTATTTTTTTTGCTTCAATTGTTAGGTGATTCACCATAATGGATGTTAAGCAAATCTGGCTTCTCCCATTGACTTTCCTTTTCAGAAGCCTGCTAGGAAAATTGCAAACGGTGGTCATGTGACACAAGGAAAGTGTATATATCACAGATACATTCCAGTTGTCAAATGCCTGAATTCTGATTTTTTTATCATGGGGATGCTGTGACGCCTGTAATTGTGAGGACCAGTTGCAAGTCACTTTTTTCTGTACCACTGTAACTCTGAACCATCACTAAAGAATAGTTATATGTCGATGACTACGTGTTTTTTCATATACACATTCCATACACACAGGCAAACAAATACCGATGGCTTTAATGAACTACTGGCAACCATTTAGCTTGTTGCTTTCTGTGTTTAAAATGCAGAAACTGATGCTGAAGGATTTATTTAAGAATGTTAATAAATACCTGGGTATACTGCCTGTCAAACTTCTTTCACTTGATGATGTTGATATTGGTCTTTCTTCCACTTTTATATTTAGAGTCTCTTTTGTAGTACTATGTGGTTCTTGCTTTTCTTCTTCTGTTTTCTTTTTTTCACTGTCACTGTCATCACTACCTTCTCCTAAAATATCATCAACCTGTGGAGCAATATTAGTTGGGAGTGAAAAAAAATCAGAAAAAAAATGAGAATACTAATTTAAATAACACATTTTAAATGATGTCTTTTCAATTTGGCTATTCAAAATGTGACATTTGCATGTTTGATTTAAAACGTATTTATTACGTCTCCTCTAAACAAGGTGGCATAATGTAAAGCTTAAATTAATGCAAATATTAGCAATTAATTGATAATTTCAGTGCAAAGCAGTACATGATTTTTTTTCATTTAAAGCTTTAATTAAATAAAATGTATAAAAACGCTTCTATGACAGAGGTAGGCAAAGGAAAAATAGTCATGGTCTTGTTTATGTGTGATTTTTCAATAAATAATAATTGAAGAGAACATTTCAAAAACCTCACATGGGACAAAGATTGTTAGCATGGGACAGAAAAGAACAATGTGTATTTGGAAACTAAAGAAAGAATCATATCCACTTTTTCTACATCACTTGATGAAGTTTGAGATATGAAACTAAGAAAATTCTAAAAGAAAATCTTCTGTACTGTATCCTAAAGGCTCTGGAATCAGAAAGATGGATTTTATATTTCCAAAAATGGGGAATGAATCATTCGGATTAGTACAAGATATAGTATAAAACATCTCAGCATTTGCATCACGATCATCTATATGTTATTTTCACATTTCACTTCACAGAGTGTTTGCTTCCATTTTTCTTTTTAATTTATAACTTTTTCTATACGGCTTATTATTTATACCTTATTGAAAAGTTCTGGAGAATCCATAAACTTGACATTATTCTGTGGCCTTGACTTTACCTAAAACTACTCTAATATAAATTTTAGAATATCACAAGGTATCTGGATGTAGGATTGATCTACTGAGGCTAAAATTTGTATTTAGATATTACAACTGGTGTTCCACATATTTGATGCAGAGCTGCTTATAATATGTATTTTTTAATTTAAATAGTAGTTTGATATTCATGAGCTCTCATTTAGAAAAAATAGCAATTGCTATATGTCTTTTACACCCTCATTTACAATTGAAAAGACACTTCTCTAAATTTCAAAATTCAAAATATCCATTGTTTGGAATAATTTCTGCTAAGAAGACAACCAAAAATGTTGTAATTCATTCAAGTGGATAAACATAATAAATATATATTATTATTGATGTTGTTATTGTTATTACTACTATTAAATAAATGGAAACAAAAGTTATCTTTGAGCTTAACTGTCATTTCCTCATCATGGGACATGTTAATAAAAGGAATTCCAAGATAATTGTACCTAGCCAAAATTTTGGCCTGTTTACACATTATAAATATTTTTTAATCTTAATGAACAGATATTTTAGCTTACCTCTTTATCCATACTTTCTAAATCCTCCTTGCACATAGTATAGAGTGGCATAGTTTCAGACATACTTGGCTGGCGCTTCCTTCTGGATGGGCCAGGCTCCTCATTTTCACTTGCTGGAATTTCTTCTTCGTCAAAAAGCTGTTGATGTGGTTGAACAGCTCTGAAAATTCAGACCTCCTTATTAAATGTGTTATGACTGGAACTGAACAAAATGCCAATTTTGGCATGATATAAACAACCATTTCAAGATTTATACAATGGAAAAATATATTAATCGTGTTGCTCAATTTGGAATTCCCTGTCATAGTTCAAAGAATTCTAAAGGAAGCATCAGTTAGAATGCCCTCCCACCTCCTCTCTTGCCAGTGTCAAGGTAAAAGTATAGGAATCTCTCCACCACTGAAAGAACTTATAAAAACAAAAAGAGAATTCAGAACAAAGGACTTCAAAGTATGTGTCTATTTTAAAAGTGCTTTGCATACTTATAATTTTATTTGGACAGATACTGATTCATATTCTATCAGGTAATATTATCAAAATAGAAACTGTTTAAAAGTGTGAGGTTTTGCTACTAAAATTAAAAATATAAAACAAGTCAGTTTAGCAAAGTACATCAAAGTTTTTAATTAACTGTTGCCATAGCTCTCATACCTTTAAAATAACATCTATTATGTCACAAATACCCATCAGACTGCAAAATATAACAATGCTCAACTGTACTTCTCCACAAGTTTTATAATTTCTGACAATTACAGGAAAGAGTAAGAAATTATATTATCCTATGTAACAGATTCACAGTCATAATTGCATACTTTAAACTGAAAACAAGATGTACAGAAATTAGAAATTTTAATTATTTATAAAGGTATTGCAAATACCTTATTAAGTATTAAAAACGGACATGGCACTGATTTCAGTTTTCTAATAAAGTGCTTCTTGAAAGAATAAAATATACAAATATATGAATTATTTCTTTCCATGTTAAATGTAATAAAAAAGAGGAAAATCATATATTTATGTACCTGAATAAAGAATGCTCCCCATGGACTGGTAAAGTGAGAGGAGGAGCTGGTGCTTGAATATACGGAGACTGGTTGGAATTCTGAGATCCTTTCCTAATTAGTTTTCCAGTATTGGGATCATAAAGTCGAACTTCAGGCCCAGGCTGACACTTTGGATGAATGGGAGTTGGATGAAAAAGAGCAGTCTGGAAAGGGATATCTGGAAACATGGCAGGACTGTTTTCTCTGTTAGATTAAATATTTAAAACACTGTTAGCAATTAGCTTTTCCTGTTTCTTTCCTTGAAAATGATATATAAAGTATAAACAAAAAATCATCGGCATTTTAATAAAATAATTGATTTTGAGAGTATAAGTATGTATAAGAACCAATGTGAAAGTGCTATAAAAAAAAAGGATAATTATTTCACTTTCATCTCAAGTTTTTAAAACACCAACTGTGAAAACATACTTATATAATGTATGGTTAATTTCAGAAAAGACATTGAATTGAACAAATAAGTTATTCAAAACAAGGAAAGACAAAAAGTATACAAAAAAAGAAACTCAGCTAATATTTACTACTTTTTTAACTGCCATATTATAAACTGTATAGGCTGACTACATCCATAACCGATACAGAAATTTGCATATAAAATGTTCTCATTTTGTACAAAGTTTTCTGTATTTGTAGAATACAACCGTTTCTATAAGAATTCAATATTATTTATTGAATTTTAATCAGAATGCATCAAACAAAATCTAGTGTAGATTTTAGCTCAACTGTAGTTGTAAACTGAGGACTATTTGTAACCATCCTAGACAGCTTTGCCTGAGATTCCATTAAAGTAAGTTTCCATTAAAAATAATCCATTCCCAGAAACTGCATAAGTCCTTTGACCCCCATTGTCTTAATTTCCCAACCATTCTCTCACTTGAAGGGAGCTTCCTTCTAAGGCTGAGGAACATATGTCAACTCAGTAAGGTCTATTCTTCAAGTCCAACTGATCTTGCAATAAATGACTTTTAGAATGTCCACATTCCCAACATTGCCTCTTCTTATAACAACTTGTTCTTTGTTGGCTTGTGTACGGGTAACATAAGAGGAATAAAAGAACAGAGTCTTGCAGCATCCTATAATGGAGGACTTCAGATTCTTTTCCATACCAATAGAAGCTATTTCTGGAAGGGGCATTACTGCAAAACAATATCCCCACTCCAAACTTCCAGAGGCATTACAGAAGGATACCATGAAAGATGCTATCAAAGGCTCAGAGCAAATATGTCCAGAAGGGCTACACTCCTTTCCTGGCCTACCATACTCATCTACCTAACTAAGATAATTTCACTTACCTTGAATCCAGACTGAAATGGATCACTATCATCTGTTTTCTCTAAGAACCCCCCATATATTTAAGTCAAGATTCTGTTAATCAATAAAGTAGTTTTAGTTTATCTGGTCATGTTTCCTGTCTGGGAGGGTTAACATCAATCTTGCAAATCTGAAAATATAAACTTTCCACTGCCACTTTTAACTGCTTGATCCATTTGGACTAGACTTTTCTAGGTTTCTTGAATTTCTACTGGAGACTGCTGCCCCTCTTGTCTGATTGTTTCCTTTCCTCAATGTCATTCTCACATTCCCTTACAAGCTTTAAAGATTTTTCTCCAATATCTTTATTTCTGAAGGCAGGACATTAATTTTTAAACACAAGCAAGTTGCACATAACCAGAATCTCCATATAATCAATTATTACTTTTTACCTTTGTGTTTTGAAGTAATCCTCCTTCAAAGGAAACAATTGTTCCTCTACTTTGTCCCATCGTTCCAAGCAGCACCATAACCAATCTGGATTTACAATATGAAGATCTTTACAGTTCTGAGCTTGTCGGACTTTTTCTGTGCCTATTTAAACAACCAAATATGAGTGTTTGGGAAATAAAATGTTTGTGATAAGTCAATTCTAGCTTGGACATGTATTTTATACATACCCAAGTCCCACTAAATTTAGTAGAGTTAAGGCAATGTATATAAACATTATTGATTTCAAGTCAGTTTCAATGTTTGTAACTTTCTGAGATTCATCCTATAACCTGCTTCAATAAGAATTTGTTGTACTTCAGTTATGATGGCAGAATTGATTTTCAGAGATGTATTATATTTTATGAAAATCAAAGTTTAATTTTAATTTAACTCAGTGCAAAAGAAGTACATACCGTATTTTTTGGAGAATAAGACGCACCTTTTTTTCCTCAAAAGAGAAGCTGAAAAACTGGGTGCGTCCTATATACCGAATACAGCATTTTTTGCCTCCCGAAGCCCCGCCCCTTCACCAAAATGGCTGTGCATAACCTTATGGAGGCTTTCAGAGAGTTCCTGGGGGCTGGGGAGGGCAAAAATGAGTGAAAAATCCCCCCCCCAGCCTCCAGCAGCGCTCTATAAGCCTCCATAAAGCTATGCATGCAATTTTTTGACAAAAAACAGGCCCGTTTTTGCAAAAAAAAATGGGCCGTTTTTTGCTTGTTTTTGCCCCCCAAGGAGCACTCTGCAAGCCCCCCCAAGGCTATTCATGCCTTTTTTTGGAAAAAAATAAACACGGGCCCGTTTTCATTAAAAAGGGCCGTTTTGGGGAGGTTTGCAGAGTGCAAAAACTTTTTTCCCCCCTTTCCAAAAACTCTTTGATTGATGAAAATTACATTGATCAAGTGCTGTGCCAGCAGAAACACCTACACATCTGCTGTATTTCTTTATTTCTTTCTCTATCCCTCTCCCTACCTACACACACACACACTCTCTCCCTACGTACCTACTGTATTCTCTTTCCCTTTATCTACCTACCTATCTACTCTCTCCCTACCTACTGAATTTCTCTCTATCCCTTTATCTACGTACCTACCTAACCTACTCTCTCTATCCCTATCTACTGTATTCCTCTCTATTTCTATCCATCCCTCTACCTACCAACCTACCTACTCTCTCCCTACCTACTGTATTTCTTTCTATTTCTCTCTATCCCTTTACCTACCTACCTACCGATACTCTCACTCTATTTCTCTCTATCCCTTTATCTACCTATCTACCTAACTACTCTCTCCCTACCTACTGTATTTTTCTCTCTATCCCTTTATCTACCTACCTACCTAACCTACTCTCTCTATCCCTATCTACTGTATTCCTCTCTATTTCTATCCATCCCTCTACCTACCAACCTACCTACTCTCTCCCTACCTATCTACTATTATTTCTCTTTCTATTTCTCTCTCTCTATCCCTTTACCTACCTACCTACCTACCTACCGATACTCTCTTTTATTTCTCTCTATCCCTTTATCTACCTGTCTACCTAACTACGCTCTCCCTATCTACTATATTTCTCTCTCTCTCTATTACTCTCTCTATCCCTCCACCTACCTACCTACACACTCTATTTCTCTCTATCCCTTTATTACCTATCTACATAACTATCTCTCTACCTACCTACTATATTTCTCTCTCTTTCCCTCTCTATTCCTCCACCTATCTACCTACACACACACACTCTCTATCCCTTTATCTACCTATCTACCTAACTACTCTCTCTCTCTACCTACCTATTATATTTCTCTCTCTCTCTCCCTCTACCTACCTACCAACACACTATCTGTATTTCTCTCTATCTCTATTCCTCCCTATCCCTCTATCTACCTACCTACCTACACACACTTATCTACCTACCTACCTACCCTCTACTTACCTATCCACTGTATTTCTAGCTCTATTTCTCCCTCTATCCCTCTACCTATCTACCTACCAACACACACACACTATTTCTCTCTCTCTATCCCGTTAAGTACCTACCTACCTAACTACTCTCTCTCTTTCCCTACCTACTTACTGTATTTCTCTCTTTCTCTCTCTATCCCTCTATCTACCTACCTACTTTTTTTTTAATTTGCCTCTTCAAAACCTTGGTGCATCTTATACTCCGGTGCGTCTTATAAACTGAAAATTACGGTAGTTCTATAATTTTACTGAAGGATCTAATTAGTACAACAAAGGAAAAGCATTACAGCTACCCAGGGGAGACTCTTTCTTCAAATTCAAAGTAATTTTATTTTCTATTTACCTGCTCTGGCTGCAATAAGGTGGGTTGGCTTATTGGGGTCATCTTCATTCAATGCAAGACTTTTTGTAATCTTAGCTCCAAGTGCAATAGCATGATAATGCTCCCGTGTTTTTTCAATAGGAAAATTTGTAGGGTACAATCCACTAAATAATATGGTAACATCTGACAATACTTTTTGTTTCAGTTCTGGCACTATTTTTCGTATATCTGGAAGTTCATCAGCTTCTTTTCTGACATATTTATCATACTTGGAATAATAATCTGTATGCACTCTGACAAGAATCTCTTCGAGATATATTAAATGGTCATCATGATCTGTGTCATCATCTTCCTCTTCCTCCATACTTTGATCTAAAGATTCTCCCACAGTTATACCAGATTGTTCACTATTTTGAGACTCTGTTTCAGCTTCCTTCTTGTCTACACAACCATTTCCTAGACTATAAAGGCTATCTTGTTCAATTTCCTCATGCGTTTCCAAATCCAAAGCTTTGGGATGGGTATTGACAGTAAGTGAAGATGCAGAGTCTCCAGAATGGTTCAACTGTCCATCATTTTCTACATTTGTATCATTTTCCAGCAGATGTACACCCTTTTCTTCCTGCACAGAATGCTTTGATTTTTTCCAGCTTCTTTTCCCTTCATTTTCACTATCTGAGGCAGAAGAGGATAAAGACTTTTTAGCTTCCAGGCCACTATCACTTTCACTATCACTAGACAACTCAAAGTCCAAGTAATTGGATGTTTTGTCTTGAATCTGCTGTTTGCCTGTAACTGTCCTGTTTTCATGATCTGAAGGTACACAAGATTCCTTGGCACTCATCTGATTATTTGTATTAGGAACATTTGTTATCTGATCAGAGTCACACAAAGAGTCTGTTGTTCCTTTATCGTTAGAATTCAAATCCCATGGTGAATTCTCACTGCTGACAGAATTATTGCCATTTACTTCTTTCGTAGATTTCTTAATGCCGTTGCTCTGTTCTTCCACATTTTCAGTGTTCTTTATTTCTTCAGAATCTTTTATTACTGCTGCTGGATCAGATGCATCCAGTGATTTTGAGGAATGATTTGCTAAATTAAAAATGCAATATGAATTAAATTCAAATTCAGCTTACACAGGTATAGAAAAACCAAAGAATATAAATTATCCAATTAAATACATCTTTATTTAAGGCAAAAGCATGGGCCTGCATGATTTCTGTAATAATCACATAAGGAATACAAAAAACAATCCCATGGAAATTAGTTAATGACATTCCCCCTTCCCTGCCCCTATCCATGGGAAGGGAAGGAAGCTGAGTCAATTATATTTTTATGTTGCACAGGGATTTAATTGGTTCAGGGTTAAAAACAATAATCTACTTTAAATACTTTTGGCTACACAAAATAGTGAAAAGCACATTATTTCATCTTCAGCTACAAGATTATATCTCTATTTAAAATTCATACAATTAGAATGTATTATCTCCCTGAGTACAAGAGATCAAGAAGATTATTCCATTTATATCATTTTCTTAACTGAAGTATACCAGCTGGATAGTGTGAATTCTATTAGAATATAACACCAAAATTGGGATGTGCTTCAGTATAGTGACACAGTTGATTGAAAAAAATATATAATTGTATACTTCTGTTTCTACATATTTAGATGTCCATTTTCATAAATGTCACCTATAGCCTGGACTAACTCTCTTTTGCCTTACTTTTCATAAAAGATAAGCAGTAGAGAGAACATTCTGGGCATGTAATTCAAAGCAGGGAGAACACTACATCCTTATTTTTCAGCCATCATGTAAAAAGCGCTTATGAATATACAACAGCACAAGTGGGGACATACATAAGAAGTATGCAACTGGCTCTATCTGCTGTTATTTACCATTCTGCTTTAATTAAGTTCAATTTTTAATAAGGCATATTTAGTTCTACTGTCACTGGCTGGGTTCAAACATTGTGCATTGTGTTCATTGGGCTTTTATGTGGCTAAGCACAACATAAATCCAACCATTGTGGTTTAAAAATCACAGTTTATATCTTACTGTAATCTACTGTCAATTAATTATGGATAAATTATAGTTCAACACAATGTATGAGCTACTCAGAGAAGCACTTATGGTGGTTATTAATTTCTTTTTAAGTTGAGGTGCCTAATTTGAACCTGTTTGAGCTAGATTAATTGGCTGGTTACAGATTAGATGGTAGACAAGTTATGTATTTTTACAACAACTTTCTTTCTCTCCCTTCTCTTCTTGAAAGTAATAGGACAAAAGAATCCAGGCTGAAACCATACCACAGAAAAATACCATTTCTTTCTTACTATATAAATTTATTTTGTGTTCAAAATCTATCCTAATATTGTTGAAAAAGCACCAGTATAATTAAAATATTGATGCAGATTTTTCCTTACAAGAAGGCAACTTTAAAAATAGTTGATAAGTGTAAGTAAGTTGCCTTATTAGCATTTGATGACTTCCCATGCAATAAAAACCATCTTTATATATCCATAACTAGCAATCTTGTAATCATTTTTAGAAGTGATTATAAATATCTGCTAAATGTTTAATAGAAAAAATTGATTCTGTTGGTTTTCCAACGCTGTCTTAGATTAGATAAATAGTTTGCTTAAACAAAGATGATGGCAATTGACTTTGTATGATGCAAATATTGACAATTAGAACATAGTTTACTGCCATTATGCATATTAGTTACAGTACCTTTCTTTCTAATTTGAGCTTCCCTTGAGCCAGGTGGTGCATTAATATCACCTATACCCTGAAAATATACGTATTTCTTCACAGTGATCAAATTAGGGGCAAATTTCCAAACATCTTCTCTGTCATCAATAATGCAAACCATGGAATCTCCACAAGGAAATAAGTTCCTACAACCAGAGAACAAAATTAATTTATTTTGGTTATATACTTTTAAGTAACTCTAAAATAATTACTAATAGGGTATGACAAGTTGACAGAAACATACAAGCAAGCATTTATTTTTTTTAGGTTCATCTGACATTCAGTTCTACCACCAACTGCTCAAGTATGATCCTCTGTTGGCTAAAGCAACCAGTAACTGGGTACAGAAGAAATTCATCTCAGATGTAGATAAAAACAGATATGATTTTGCTTAGTGGATACTTTAGCTTAATTACTGAGGAAGGGGCAGCAAGAGAAAAAATCAGAATTAACAAAAAACAAAGTAAATGAAATACAGTCGAGAAAAAGCAATGGCAAGATCCTGATAGTCTAAATAAAATGCACAGATGTTAGTAAGATGGAACATACATCCATTATAATTTTTGTTATGCACTACTAATTTTTAATAAATGAGTTACAAAAATCAAAACATAACAAACAAAACCAGAATTATTCTCATGATATATGTGGATGACCGGCGGAGCCCAAGGGGGGGCTCTGGTGCATCATCAATATGGAGTCCCTTCAGGTCACAAAAAATCTAAGTCTTTCAATTCCACTGACTCTTATCTACCTCCAGTTAGTATTGACTGTTAATAGTTCAGATTTTTGTAGAGAGCTAGCATGGAATAAACTTATATTCATTTGAACAGGCTTGGTCCCGGATTTCTTATACCTAACAATATATTTAGCATAATAAATTATTAAAATACAATAAAAAATCCAAATTGAAATAGCAATGTTTTAAACATTCATGTAAACTTGTACTCATTTTTTGTTTCCAAAGTATAATTTAGAAAGAAATACACAAAAAAAGCTTAGGGCAAATGATTTTTCTAACATATACAGACACGAACATAGCATTCAATTTAGCTAATACAAATCTTTCTTTTCAGTCAAAGTTGACAGAAATACTTGTGCATGTAAGTGAAATATAAGCTGAGAATACAGGAAATACTTGTAATATTTAATTGATTTTTATCTGCTATTTCCACAGGGGTGGGTTTCAACCGGTTCGCGGCGGTCCCCGCGATCCGGTTGGTCGCCGAACCCGGAAGTAACTTACTTCCGGGAACGGCGAAGCCCCCCCCCCCCGCGCCTTACCCGGTTTTGCCGAATTCTGCGCTTCCACGCATGCGCAGGACGCATACAGCGCCTGCGTGATCCTCCAGGAGCAGCTGGAGCATCGCACAGATGCTAGTACGCATGCGCGCGGCGCGCGTGTGCACGCGGCATGCGCGTGCACGCGGATGCCGCCGGCCTCGTTCCAACCGAAGCGGTTGGAACGGGGCGAGAAACCCACCCCTGTATTTCCACCAATATACTTTGCATATTTATTCCATAAGTTTACTCACAATACATACCTAAGGTTGCCAGTTTTTGAATATGGATCAATACATTCATCCCTTGACAATATTCGATGGGAAAAAAGCTTCTTTTCAGAGTCCAAAAATGCTTTTAAAGGGAAAAAAAGCCTGAAATTAATTTTTCCAGTATTAATACATTTTCTGTAGGGATTTGTATATTATGTGTTTGTCTTCTAGATTACTACAAATTACACACACATACATTTTCATCTGGGTTCTCCTATATAAATAAAATGTATTATTAAATTCAAAAATATGTTTATCTACTAATAATACTGCAAATTAAATCAACATCACTAATTCAAGAATTGGTATATAATTTATAATACATTAGAACATGCTGGAAGAAATAATATTAAGCAAAATATTTTGAAGCTTGACTATTATTTTATATGTTCTTAGTTGAAATTTAAACCAGAATGTCTGGTTTTTAGCATTGTATCATTTTGTTAATATTAACAAGATACTCCATCTTGATCACTCATATATTTTCATTGCAAGTCTCAGGATTGAACAATGTGTCTCATTTATCAACAGCATATCTCAGTGTTGATAAATGTTTTGGTGCTTTTAGGCAAAGCACTAAATATGTGCTGTAATGCTTAAGCAAAGTGGGCAAGATAAGGAAAAAGTTTCAATAGAAATTTCTTGCAGTTGCAGGTTTAAGTTATACTTCTAACACTTGTGTATAAATACCACATAGCTGTCCTTGTAATACTATTGTTTTTTTTAAAATCATACTTGTGTTGTCTAGTTTGTGGTGTACAAAAATCAGTTTTATCAAAGCTTTATCAGAATTTCCGATCTGGGAAAAATCATCTTATGCATTTCTTGGTTTTGCCATTTGCCTAGTGGTCTAAAATATTTAGCACCTGATAAATTATATATCAGATAGGCAATGCCCAGCTTGGCTGGTTATATAATACTTATACTCTAGAGATTATCAATACAAACTTGCTTTTTTAAAGCAGATATTTTTTTTAAATACTTTAAAGTTTTGACCATAATTGTGTAAATTCCATGTTCAAACATGACTGGTGATTCAGGAAGTAATGCACTTAGAGCAATCTAGTATCTATTGGCAATTACATAGCATTTTCTAGAAGTTAAAAGACTTTTAGGAAAACACCTCCAGATATCACTGGTCATTTATTAAAGCTGATACATGTAGGTCAAAACAACTGCATCTTAAAGTAATAACTTAAAACCCACAAAAGCAAGAAAATGTGAGAGTTAAGGATAGAAATTCAACCTTAACTCACCCGCGTTTGCTTAAGAATTTCAGCAAATTCATGTAGAATCATCCCTGTTGTGAGACCCCTGCCGTACCTAGGCATAACGAATTGAAAAGATTAGCTAAAGAGAATAATCACCAGATAAACTTTAGAAAATGCATAGAGTTACTGAGATGAAACAAGCCACTTGACTTGGAAAACAAAAAGACATAAATATATTAAAATAAAATACATTTCAAATAAAACTGGGACATAGGATAATTCTATTATGTACCAACATAAGAAACAAATTCTGACTAGATTAACAGCCTACATTTAGCCAAAACTTTCTCATATACAAACATACATACATACATACATACATACATACATACATAAATACATACATACATACATATATACATACATACATACATACATACACACAGGCTTTCCCACAACTATTACCTCCTGCAGACAAGGAAAGACTTACTGAAACAGCAATATAAATAGAAATTTCATTTCCCAATGTCATCTTTTTTGGAACTTAATTATAATTTCTTAGTCTGTGTGAATTAAGTATTTAAGTACATTTAAAGCAAAGGAACAACATGACACTCAAACAATGTACTCTTATATAATTTGATATGAAACCACATACTCAAAAGGGCAGACAGATTAGTCGTGCCTTCCTTTATGAAGAATTATAAATACAAAAACAGTCAGAAAATTGTTTCCTTGCATTTTTATAAAAATGCATCTAAATGATGGCAGGATTAAAGTCCTAAATAATCTAATGCCTTGCTATCTCATAAAGGATAATGTGTGTTTCTGTGTGTATGTATGTATGTGTATGTGTGTTTGTGTTTGTGTGTGTGTGCCTGCATGTATTCAGATATTTAGTCTCAATCTGCAATTTATAGAATATAATTATTTTAACAACTAGAGCAGTCATATACCCTTTAACGGGAAGTTGTCAATAGTCTTCAGTGGAATAGGTAGTGTCACCAAATATTTTTCAAAAATAGCTCATGTAGATTGAAATCCATGTAGTATGTATTCTAGGCATGTGTCATAACAATCATGTTTAGTGTCTCCAGAAAATGAACATATTTGGTGAGCAAATATGTTGTTGGTCTCCCTGGATCTTCATGTTTGTGGATAAACAAACATGAAGTGTTAGCTGCCCTGAGTTGTTTATAAAGAAACAATAAAGGTAGGATATATATTAAATAAATAGATATAATCCAACTCAGCACAAGTTGAATGTCTATTATTAATCTGCATGTTGACTTATCTGAAACAGTCCTATGTGATTTGGATCAAGCCCTAACTTGTTCATCCTCATCCAATATACTATTATAGGGTCTTATTTATAAAATTCTTGGATTTTGATAGAAAAGAGAGTAAAAGCTATACATTGGCATAATAGTGCCACTCAATTCCCAAACTCTGGACAACTTCTCCCATAGTTTTATGTATATTATATGTAAATACTATGCATGGAAAAATAAAACTGTGGAGAGTTCAGACCAACATCCACTATATTGAAAACATAATGAATGTATAAATGGATAAATGAAAGAATACTTGAAACAGCCTAGTCATAAAAATCAAAATCCCTGTAAAAATGTCTCTTTCCATGCTCAAGTCACCAATAAAACCAGAAAATTATCAAGCTCCTTCCCTGATCATACATCAAGAAAAACAATATACTCTTCATTCTGCAACAATGTACAACATGAAAATGAAATGCATATGGATAACCTAAGCAGCGGTTCTCAACCTGTGGGTCGCGACCCCTTTGGGGGTTGAACAACCTTTTCACAGGGGTCGCTAAGACCGTTAGAATTCTAAACTTTAGACTCCCCCTCGCATTCCTCGAAATCCCCCATGGATGGGCTCGAGTCATCGCCAGCTGCGCAGAGCGTCGCCATGGCTCCATGCCGTGGAAAACATAGGCGCGCGCGCATACTCCATACAATTACAGCCTCGGAGACTTTGTAATGGCGTAACTTGTTCTGACTTGCCTGGGCTTCTGCAGAAGCTTCCCTCCGAAGCTCTCCAAAGCCCTCCCAGGGTACTGCCAGGTACTTTTTAAGAGTGAGTGATTAAGTGAGTGAAACAGACAGACCAGGGGTGGGTTGCTCCCTCTTCTCTGGTTTGAATGTGGGCGAGCGGGCAGTTTAGTGGCCTGCCTTCTTTGCTAGTTCAGGCGGGTGGAGAATGGAGGCATGCAATAGTCGGGGGCGAAGGTGCTCCCCTTCGCCCTTGGTGGCAGGGATGCTTTATCACAAGCCTCCTTTCTTTCTCTGCCTGCCTGAATGAGCGAAGGTGGTGCTGGCCCCAAACCACCCGCTCGGCTGCATTCAAACCAGCCCGCCCCCTCCTGTCTTTCGGCATGGGCTCTCTGGAGGGAGGGATTCTTTCCAAAGACTGGCTTCTTTCCTTCCCTCCTGCAGCTGGAAAACAGACATTTTCCCAGCGGCGGCAGAAACACAATCCTGGGTAGTCAGTTCCGGCTCTCCCTTCCCCAAGCATGTCCCGTTGCTGCTGGAGCCGCTTTTGCTGAATCCGGCACGGCAGCGATGGCAAGAGTCCCGATAGGGGGTGAGAAATCCATGCAGAGGGAGGAAAACACATGCATTCCCCATCCCCATCCCCTCCATTGGAAATGAGGCAACTGTCAAGAGAGAAGAGGGCAGTGTACACCACGTGGCCTTGTACAGCAGCCGAAGAACAGGAGGTGAGGTGACCACAGTGTGTGTGTGTGTGTGTGTGTGTGTGTGTGTGTGTGTAAGAGAGAGAGAGAGAGAGAGAGGGAGAGACAGACAGACAGAGGAAGGGAGGGGAGAGACAGGGACACACAGAGAGACAGAGATTGGGGAGGGAGAAGAGAGACAGAGAGAGAATTACAGAGAGACAGAGAGAGGAAGGGAGGGGAGAGACAGAGACACACAGAGAGACAGGGGGGAAGGGGGAGAGAGAGAGAGATACAGAGAGAATTACAGAGAGGGAGGGAGGAGAGAGACAAAGAGCCACACAAACAGTCAGACAGACACACAGAGAGAGAGAGAGACAGAAAGAGAAAGAGAGGAAGAATTGGTGGCTGTTTTGTTTTTTTTCTTTCCTTTTTTTCTTTTTAAAAGAAAGGCACTCTTTCCACTTAGAGCCGGGAGCCTGCTCTTAAACTTCCCAGACAAAATTTCATTTATTTGTAATTAGAAATAAATATTTCACAATGTATAATTACATATTGTCTTTGTGATTAATCACTATGCTTTAATTATGTTCAATTTATAACAATAAAAATGCATCCTGCATATCAGATATTTACGATTCATAACAGTAGCAAAATTACAGTTATAGAGTAGCAACGAAAATAATTTTATGGCTGGGGGTCACCACATCATGAGGAACTGTATTAAAGGGTTGCGCCATTAGGAAGGTTGAGAACCACTGATCTAAAGTATCCAAAAATAACTGGAATGAATAGATGAAACAGACTGGATCTTATCCAACACAATGTAGTGTGAATGTAATTTTTAAAACAAAGTTCTGTTAGTTCTTTATGATATAAAGAAATGACATTCTACTAAGCCTTGGAATATTAAAACAGACATTATATAAGCAAACAAAAAGCAATCTAACACTCCCTCAATATCCTATAGATATTTAGATATTTTAAAAAATTAATCTAAAAAAGTGGAATTCAACTCCTGGTGACTGAATCTAGTGTGTCCTTGTTAGCTTTACTGAACTATTTTGCTACTGTCTTCTTCTGGGGTTAAAAAAATATCACAGCAGATATTTCTTTGTATTTCTGAAAGACAAAAAAAAATGTATATCCCAAAAGAAACATCTGATTATTGAGATATATGGTTGCTTGCAGAATTATTTTATTAGACTTATAATTGATATTGTTTAGTCTAAGCATATTAGCATATGGCAAAGGAGGGGAAATTGTAATCCTCTTAATTATGGTGAATTACAACTTTCAACAATTCTAGATAATCAGCAAAGTCAATAATGAGTAATCAGGAGACTAACTTAATAATATATGGAGAGTTATAAATATATCATCCTTGTACAGACATATTTTTAACAAAGACATTTCCTTAATATATCCTCTGATCTCTAGATTATTATGGCATCATACTACTATGAAGATATTTCAGTTATCTATCTTTAATCATCTATTTTCTATCATGACTTTATAAACTTATCTAGATGTTCCTTTATTAAAGATCATTCAATATAATGCTTCAGAAGGGCTTTCTAATAAATTACTGAAGTCTCTGTATTTATATTAATTATATTGCATATGTTCCATATTACTCATATATTAAATGATTTCCCATAGCTACTTACAAACAGCAATTTTGTAAGATATGAAACTGAAAGCAGAAATGTTTTTTTCCTGACAAATTCTAAGCATTGGGTACATATGTAAAATTTAAGAAACATTACTTCAGATTTAAAATATGTTTTTGTCAAAGCTGATAAAAGCAATTTGATTTTAATGTAGAACAAAAGTACTTTTAAAAATTAAAACAGCATCTGTTAAATACTTTTTAAAAATCATACATTTAGCTGCAAAATGCTGCCATCTAGAGCTTAAATTAGGTATGATCTGCTCTACATTTATGAAAAAAAATAAAAAATTATCACAAAATCTAGAGTTGAAAATAACCTTAAGAATATGTTCCAACCTTTTACTCAGTGCAGGATCCAGCAATGCATCTAACATATGACTATCGAGCCTGTTTGAAGACATCTGGGGAAGGACAGCTCATCACTTCATGTGGCAGCTGTACAAACTGAGAGCTATATGTACATCAGGAGGCTCTTCCTGATGTCTATCCTGAATCTAATTCCTATAACTTTCAATTGGTCTTGCTCACTGGGATAATAGAGAAAAGCTGACTCCACCTATACATAACAAGTCTTTAAAGTCTATTATATCCCTTCAATCATCTCTTCTAAAGACCAAAGATGACCAACATCCTTTAATGTTTCTCATAGGGCTTGATTTCCAGACCCTGCACTGTTCTCTTTAAACTTGTTCCAGTATGTTACTGTTCTTTTTGAATACAATATTCCAAGAGGGGTTTGGACCAGGCAGAGTAGAATGAAATAGTGGCCCTTTGATCTGGACTCTATGCCCATTAAAACATGCCAAGATAGCATTTGCCTTTTTAGTAGCAACAGCAATAGCAGACTTATATACCCCTTCGCATTGGTATATTTAATTATTTAATTAAATTATTTAAAATAGTTAAAATTGTTTTAATTTTTGTCATTCACATTCAGTCCATTGGATGTTCCTGTCTATCGGAAATTAGAAATAAAATGTAAATACGCATGCTGTAGGGGGCAGGAGAAGAAGCCAAGTCAGGTCTGGCTGTGTGCAATCACTGTTTCCTCCTTCAGTCACCTGATGAGAGAAAGTACTTTTCTGTATCTGTGTGGTACTCATCCTTTGCCTGAAGCAATCTGTGATGGAGTTTGAGGACATAAAATCAGGTTACATTGATTTGGCCCTCCATGAGAGTTTCAGTTTCTCAGTAGCCCCCTAGGAAAATTAATTGCCCACCTCTGGGATAGAGGGATACTACTCATTTTGTGGTAGTACTGATTAAAAACCATAAACTCCATAGATTTCACAGATGTAACAGCTGATGGCTTAGAAGAGTGTTTTTAATCAAATTACTTTTTGCAAGACATTATCCATCCTGATTAAGTGACATGCACAGAAAGCTGATTAGACCTAGGGATGGCCTACTAATGCTCAAAGAATGGGTTACACTACACTATAGATATCTTCAAAACTATCTGCAGCAGTCAAGCCAAAATCTTCTCAGAAGCTGCCTAGAATACCCAAATTTCAAGAATTGAGAAGGGTTGAAGCCAGGAAGCATTATTGAAAATTAATGGCAGACATATTCTAGAACTTTCAGAAGTTAGTGAAATTGTACTTTTTCAGAACACTTCTGGTGAATAATTGGGTACCACTCAGACCTAGTCCTTTCCAACTGTTATTCTGTTCTGTTTGATCTTATTAACCAGATATTACTGTATCTGATAACTGGGAGAACAATGGAGAAACTGAATGGTCCCTTGGAGAACAATGAAGAAACTGAATAGTCACTTGGAGAAGGCCAAATTGCTGGCCCTAGGCCCCAAGTGATAATGGGAGTGGTGGAGCTAGGTGCCAGCAAAAGCCATGGATCCTTCCTAGAAGCTCTGGAGATCTGAAGGCTTGAAACACTTATCCAATTATCATCATCAGCCTTAAGGACATATACTGAGAAGTTATATAGCCGTGATGGCCAATCTACGGCACGCATGCCACAGATGGCACACAGAGCTCTCTCTGTGGGCGCACTAGCTGCTGCCCCAGCCCAGCTCCACCGTGCATGCCTCCCGACGGCCAGCTGGTCTTCGGGGCTCTGTCATGCCTGCATGTGCGGGGGGCAGGGCGCATGTGCAAGGGGCGCTTGCATTGCACTTTGGGGGGTTGCGTGCATCCCCCACACCCAATTATGGGCCTGGAAGGCCTCCAGCATCAACCTGGAAGCCAAAATGGGGTGCAGGGGGGGGCAAGCAGGCATGCGCAGTGGGTGGGGCACAGGCATGCGCAATGGGTGGGGCACAGCGCATATGTGGGGCATTCATTTTGGGGTTGCATACACGCACACACATTCATGCACACATGCGCTTTGGGCACTCGGCACCAAAAGGTTAGCCATCAGTGTTCTATGGTATGAGAGGCTGGATAATCTGGAATAATAGAAAAACGTGGAAGATTTGTTTCTCTTGATGAGAATAAAGCCTCAATTAAAGCTTTAAGCTAAAAAAAAAGAATTGGAAGTAGGAATGAGAAAGGGATGAGGATGGTTTGTTGAGCGAGTGAGAGATGCTAGCATATATACTTGGGAAGATTTAAAATTGATCATAGGCAGATCCTAAATAGCTCAATCTGTAAGCCCCTTAATAATACTGTAGTTAATTAATAAAAGTTTGCAAGGCTTTGCCAGACAGGTCTTGTCAGATTTACCTTATCTCATACAGCTATAATGTATCTTCATTTCAATCCAGGTGGTCCTCACTTAGTGACTACTCGTTCAAAGGCCATTTAAAGTTACAATGGTGCTGAACAAGTGGTACTTACAACTGATTCTGAAGTTATAGTCAGTGTCTCTCCAGTCAGGAGATTGTGATTCAGGTGGTTGGCAGCTGCTTCATGATTACAACTTTGCAGTGTTCCACAGTCACGTGATTGCCATTTGTGACCTTCACTGACAGCTCCTGATAAGCAAAGTCAGCAGGGAAGTTGGCCAGAGGTTGCAAATGAGAACCACATGAAATTGCACTTAACAGTATGTAATTTGTACATTGCATTTAACAATGACAATTGAATATAGTGCAACTGCCATGCCAAAATGGTGCAGTTATGTGACACTGAGTTTGACAACCACATTACTTAGCAATGGAAATTCCCAGTTACCATCAATAACAGAGGACTATTTGTATAAAATATTTGACAAAATGCCCCATGACACTCTCTTTGGCAATTATGTGTGGGTTGAAATAGTGGGACAAGTAGGTATCTGGTTGGCTCAAAAATTGGATTCAAAGAGTGCTCATCAATGGCTCTTCATAAAACTGAAAAAACTGATAAATGCCACAAAGCTCAATCCTAGTCCTCTTGTTTTTGGGTAAAGAAGCTGAAAGAATGCTTATCAAATTGCAGAGAACACTAAATTGGATCTGATGTTTTTATGATATGCAAACAGAGTTTAAAAGAATCCTGATAAGTTAGAAAATATGTCGAAACTAACAGAATGAAATTTAATGAAGTAGAAACGTTTAAAAAAAGTTTTAAAAACTTAAACACATAGAACAAGATAGGAGATACCTGGCTTGGTAACAGAACCTATGAAAAAGATCTTAGAATAATAACTGATTAGTGTGATGAAGTCAGAAAAGAGACAAATGAATCAACATAAATACATAGGTTACAAGACATAGAAAGTAATCATCTTCAGCATTGGGTCCACTTCTGGCTTCACTGAAACAGATTCCAAGTAGGAAAACTGTGGCAGAAGGTGAAAAATGCTAACTAAACCCCGTGAAAAAATTGGATGAGCTGGATATAATTATCCTGAAGAGAAGGAAGATTAGAGAGATGCACAATAGCATTCTTATGAAACTATGTCAGAAGGAAAACCAAAAAAAGTTTCATTTTGAGTATGTGCCTAGGAACAATGCATTTACATTACTAGACAGATCGCAAATGAACGTTAGGAAAAAACCCCACTAACAGTAGTTCCATAGTGGAAGCAGTTAACAAACATGGCAGACTTCCTTCTTCAGTGGATGTGTTTGAGGACCATTTGTTGCTGATGATGAATTTGGATCTCTGCATTGAGAATGAATCAAAGCTTCAAATGGCCTCTCTCAACTTTATAGCATTATGATTCTAAAAAGTAGTATCATATTTAGCAGAGAATCATACAGACATAACAGGTGTCAGGCCTCTAGCCGGTTCCTTTTGGGATCTTTGGCCTGCCACTCTCTCTATTATTTTACTATGCTTTTTCATTAGTGGGGAATTGGGAGGGGGAATAGTAAGTAGTAAAATGTGTTGTTGTCAAAATAAAAAATTCCTTCCTAGAAGCCCAAGGTCATCTTTTGTCTCTGCACTTCTAAGTCTGACTGGAACTGGATGGGTGGAACTGCCAGCGTGGCAGTGGAAGATTGGACCATGTGAGGGACTTGTGGGTGTGGGGGCAAGATCATGAACTTTCAACTGGGTAGAGAAACTCAGGACGCTCAGATTTGGGTTTCCACAGATGTGCCAACATGTCTCTCTTAATAAATTGGAAGTTTGAGGAAAGTTCTGCCTTGGACTCTGATTTAATTTTGGATGATATTTGGAACTGACAGCAGGCTTGATATGAAAGGTGGTAAGGAAAGGGGCAAAAGCTACATAAGCACATAAAATATACAGATAATCCTTGACTTGTGACCACACCTGAGCCTGACAATTATACTCAGAAGTTCTGATGGTTGTAAAGTGGATCATTACATGACCAAATCAATTTTACAATCCATTTTTGCGAATAAGGCAGTCATAAAGTGAATTAATGTGATCATTAAAGAAATGGCATAGTCGTTAAATGAACCCATTGTTCATTATGGGCCAGGTAGATTTGTATATAAATAATCTGATTTTCTTCTAAAACATGATTTTCAAATCAATTGGCAGAGCTTACAATAATATAATATTACAGTCAATTGTCAATACTATTTATACATAAACATAGAATAATTATTTTATGCTAAAAATAGCATTAAAATTTTTTGGCACAATATCTTATCTGATCTAAATGGGATTTGTAAGGGTAAACATATCCAATAATACTAAATTGACTGGAGAAGAAAGAAACATGATTGCTTTTTTTCTACTAATTAATTCAGGATATTGGTTTAAGAAAACAACAAATGGCCTATTCTATTCTTTTTCTTATAATCATATTGGTTTACAGTATGGATAAGAAAACTTTTTCAGTCTGTCCTTCTGCTCTGTCTTGGAGTCTATAGGATCATAGTTACAAGACACTATGACGACACTGGAATGGAGAGTGCTGACATTTCTAGCCCTATTTTATTATGTTATGGATGGGGCTCCTGGGAGTGCATACTGTTTGGCCACCCTGCGCTCCACTGTCTATTCTTGCTTCCCTTGTGTCATCTCCAGTTTCACTGTCTTCCTTCTCCTGCTGCTGACCTCGCAACGGTCCACTTTGTCAATAATGGAAGATGGTAATGCTGAAATGGGGGGGGGGGAGGCGGTGGAGAGATGTAGGAGTAAATAATTCACAGGTCTGTGACTAAAAATCTGTTTGATTATTTTCATCTAATTTCCATGTATTGTGGTGTGCTGAAAACAAATAAAATATTGAAAAAACTCCTAGACGTCATGATTTGCCACAACATGTAAAATTGTCTTCAAATTTATCATTTTTAAAAAAAAAATTGGTATTTTTTTAATATTATTGGTTTTTAACCAAATTTAAAGTCCAAATTACTATTAATTAATTTACATAAGTGCATTTAAGATATAAAATGCCAAAAAAACCTTAAAGGGTTTGTCCGAGTTATGTAAAAAAAATAGCACTGTAAATCTGATGGTCAGCAATATATACATAAGTTAAGCAAGTTTTAAGTCTGAGCTTCTAATGGTAGAAGGGGTTAATCTTTCCTGAAGAATCCAGTGGGAGGGAGACACAGGGCAGATAGCAGCATCTCCGATCAGTGCAGGGGACGTGGCCAGCACTGTGACGTCTCATGTATAGACACAGAGCTGCTCTCTCCTGTATGCCACACCTGTGCACGAATCATCATCAGGTTCTTGGTTCTAGGCTGTTCACACTTTTTCATCGCAATTCATGTTAGCTCGTCATTCTTCAACCGTTATGTTATGGCTCCGTGAAAGTGTATTTCGTATTCTAGTTTCTGTTTCATCTGTGGTGAATATACAGTGTTGAAGCAACAGCAGAATATTACAGACTTTGTGAAAAAAGTATACTTTGCATACTTTGGACTAAAAATTGGAGATCAAGATAAAGTTTGGGTGCCTCATAAAGTGTGCAAATGGTGTGTTGAGGACCTTCAAAACTGGTTCAAGGGTAAGAAAAAATCTTTCTCTTATGGGATTCCTATGGTATGGCGAGAGCAAAAGAACCATAGTGATGACTGTTACTTTTGTTCATGCGATGTGAAAGGGTTTAATTCCAAATGGAAGCATTCCATTTCATACCCCAATCTTCACTCAGCAATTCATCCCATCCCCCATGGCACAGATATACCAGTACCCAAGCCCCCTGCTACCTTGGAAGAGATACCTAGCTCCGATGAAGGTGAAGTCATACCTGAACCAGATGACGAATCAAATTCTGACTTTGAAGATGATACAAGACCAAAATTGTTTTCTCAGGAGGAGATGAATGATTTGGTAAGAGACTTGAATCTTCCCAAAGATGCCGCTGACTTACTTGGATCAAGGCTGAAAAGCAGGAATTTATATTTGCCAGAAGTGTCATCTTCATGGTTCAGACATCGTGAAAAGGAGTTCGTTCCTTACTTCGCCCAGGAAGACAAGTTGGTTTATTGCATCGATGTCAAAGGTCTGATGGGTCAATTTAAAATCCAATATGATTCAGAACAATGGTGTCTTTTTATAGATTCTTCAAAAAGAAGTCTCAAAGCAGTTTTACTCCACAACGGTTTTTACGCTTCCATACCTGTAGGTCATCCCATACACTTGAAGGAAACCTACGAGAATTTGGAATTGGTTCTTCGTAAACTTATATGAAGACCATGGTTCGCAAGTGTGTGGGGACTTAAAGGTCTTGTGCATGCTGCTTGGGCAACAAGCTGGGTATACCAAATACCCTTGTTTTCCATGTCTATGGGACAGTCGAGACCGACAAAATCACTGGACCAAGAAGAGTTGGCAGCCGAGGGTGCTAACAGTCGGTGAAAAAAATGTCCTCCGAGAAACTTTGGTACTGTCTCATAAAGTTCTTCTACCACCTCTCCGCATAAAATTGGGATTGATGAAGCAATTCGTAAAATCACTTCCAAGAGATGGAGAATGCTTCAAATACTTGGTCACCAAGTTTCCATGCCTGTCGGAGGCAAAATTGAAGGAAGGTGTGTTCGTCGGACCAGACATTAGAAGGCTTATAGTTGATCAAGAGTTTGTCAATACCATGACGGATCCTCAAAAAGAAGGGTGGATTGCATTTAAAGAAGTCGTACAGAAATTTTTAGGCAATAACAAAGATCCTCACTACAAAAAGATTGTCAGAAGAATGCTGAAAGCATTTCAAGCTTTAGGTTGCCTGATGAGTTTGAAAGTGCATTTCCTCCAGTCCCACCTTGACTACTTTCCTGAAAATTTGGGAGCTGTGAGTGAGGAACAAGGTGAACGATTCCACCAAGACATTAAAGAGATGGAAAGGAGATACCAGGGAAAATGGAGCATTACAATGATAACAGACTACTGTTGGACGCTTCAGAGAGACATTCCAGATGCATAAATGCACCAAAAGGAGTCTCACAAGGAAGAAGAATCGAGTTCAGTGTGTGTAGGTGAGCTCATTTCAGTTCAAAAAAGGATTTTCATGAAAATATTGTAATAAAACTTTAATTTTATAAGTCTATTTCCATTTATTTTGAGGTATTGCCTTATTTAACATAGTTACCTAAATTGTCAGGAAATGTAATGTCCTATGACAAAATGGAGGTAATTTTCGGATTCCGTGCACCAAAAAAACATAATTACGTGGAATAACCAAAACAGCTCTCAAAATTTTTGGGGGCACACCTGTGTAATGGCAATAGTATGCTATGTAGCCAAAAAAGGCAAAGGTATGAGGGGCTTAATGGTGGGGGAAGTTGAAGTGGAGGTGAGTAGAGCAGAGCAGGAGAAGTATGAGGATCTAATCCAATACCTGGGCTACTGGAATTACTATTGCTAAGTGATGTAGCCATGTGATGTTTTGCCTAACAACTGCATAGCTGAGTGACAGAAACTTTGATCCCAATTGGATCATTAAGCAAAGGCTACCTGCATAGGATTGTTAAAAATGAGTACATAACTGAAATACTAATATTTTTAGGTTTCAGAAGCATTATAATTAAGGCTTTGATGCAAATAGATTTGAAAATATATTGGAAAAGAACCTTACAATTATGGAGTATCTATTAATGCAGAATACTACTTACCTGCAATAGTATGTGCATAAAGCCGGCTCCCAAATGTGAAAACATGCAGCTCATACAACTTGGCAATTTTTTCTAGGAATTCTTTACAATGAGGTCGCAATCGTGTATGGAGCATAGGTTCGCCTCGACCTAACTGATAATGAAATATTCCCTAAGGGAGAGAAAGATCCATAGTAAGACCTTAAGACATTATGTCATATATATGGATATTCATATATATGAGTAATGAGGAAAAATCTGCATGCTCCAAAAGAAAACCATGGCTGCATTCCAAAGAAATTAGGATATGGTAGAATCAGACTCCATAGACACAGTATGATGTCCCCCCCTCAATAGAAATTACTGTACTACTATAGAAAACTATAGTATTCTACTACTATGCTAAGTTCAATAGTTATGCATCAAATGAGTCAGAAAGTGTTTAGAAGAAAATGGCAACTTTAATATAATTTATATAATAAATCTTCTTTGGGGTCAAACTTTGATATACTCTCTGTATCTACCTATATATGCCATATCTATCTGTCTGTCTGCCCATCCATCCATCATGACCATTAAAAAATTACCTCATACAAATCAGTTTCACTTTAAAATATTATTTAAAATGATTTTATACTTATTATAGAGATTAGTAATTAATAAAGTTGCTTTACTCTGTTAGACATCTGTGGACAGTGTTGCTCTGTGGTGTGAATCAATGTCTGATCCAAATCTACCATTAGCACCAGTTTTCGATTTCGGCGTAGCCTTTCCTGATCTTCTCTTCCCAACTGTTCAGCTTGCTAAAATAAATATATATATTATATTAAATGCAAATGCAAACACCATAGGCTCAAAAGAAAATAAATATCATTATATTTATTTTTCCTTTTTAATGAGGACCCTGGAATTCTGAGAGTAGCAGTGTTTCAGGTTCAAGCCTATTAAAACTTACCTATTTATTCAAAACATTTAATTTTGAAATTGTCTAGCAATATGGTTTTATTTTTATTCACAGCAAGTAGCAGATGCATGTGAAGAAGTGGAATAGAATGTTTTCCTACATAACTGCTTTGTACTGTGAGAAAGAGTGGTGTACAATTAAATTCTGCTTATTTGTTATTCCATTGATGCATAAATAACTGGTCATACTATGTATAATGCAAAAAAATATTTTACAGAATATAGTTAAACGTGTTTTTATTATCATTCCTGAAAACATATGCCAGGGATGGATACTGTATTCCAAATTTAGTATATTAAGCTGAATGTATAAAGTATAGATATAATACCTTAGAGATAAGTCCCACAATTATATCCCACCAAGTACAATGGGAAAAAAAGAGGATCAGAATACAATTAGTGTATTTTTTTTTCTTCAAAAGAAAACATACATATAAGAAACATGGGTAACAGGTAATACAGCAGAAGGCCATTTTCCTGTTTTGGGAATTTACATTATTTATATACCATCTTCTTATTTAATACTGACACTTAAAATAGGCAACTGTTCCATCATCAAAAGCTGATTTTTTAAAGATAACTCATGAAAGGGTTTCTGAAATTGAATTGCTTTTAATTCCAATACTTGCTAAGATGGACACCATATGCATTATGAAGAAATATCTCTAATGAAATTTGATGAACTCTGGATTTCTCCCAAAAACAGAGGAGGAGCAGTATACTTGCCTCGGAACTAACCATCAATTCTGGGACACTATGAACCATTGATACAGTTGCTGTGGAAACGGGCATGTTTTGTTTTCCATTCTTGCTTTGTAACCTAATAATTGAGGGAAAGGGAACAAAGAATATTGAACGAATTGATAAATTGTCAAAAGGTAAAGGGCTAACCAACTTACTGTGCTACGAATTTTCACAACCATCTCACACATTATATGTGTCATGTAGTCTTTGGTGTGCACAAGTAAACACTGTGCTTAATTGCCAGGTAACATCATAACATCCCCCCCACCCCACCCAAAAAACTGTGAGTTCTAGTCCTGCCTTAGGCATGAAATCTGGTTGGGTAACTTTAGGCACAACTTTAGCACAACTTTAGCACAACTCACCTCACAGGGCTGTTGTGGGGAAAACAGGAGGAGGAAGGAATATTAGGAATGTTCACCACCTTGAGTTATTTATAAAAACAAGATTTTTTTAAAAACATAAAAAATTATACTTTGAGAACCTGACAAACAGCATACTTCAAGCACTCCACTCAAGGTTTATTCAAAGAGTAAGCAAAAAACACAAGGTCTTTTGCAAAATGGGATTTCTGGCTCTTTTTATATATTATACAACTTTTAAATTTTATTCTGGACAATCTCATTAAAAATCAAGATTTAGACTGCATATGCCACATGCTTCAGGGGGGACTTGAGGTACTACTGGTAGAAATAGCATCACCTTTTGTAACCTTATAACAAGCAAAGTCAATGGAGAAAACAGATTCACTTAATAATTGTGTTACAACAACAGTGACTGATTTAACAACTGTGGCAAGAAAGGTCATAAACTAGGGCAAAACTCACTTAATAGCTCACTTAGCAAATAAATTTTGGGCTCAATTCTGGTCGTAAGTTGAGGTTTCTGTAATCCTCAATTTTAGTCCTATATAATTAAGAGAAATCCAGCTCCATACAATAGTACTTACTGTGTCAAATCTTGACCACATTCTGCACATAAACCTTTCATAACAACAGGATGGCTACATGCTTCTAGCCTTAGCAGAACACCTCTGAAAAGCAATAAAGAATCAGATTTAAGAAAAAAACGGACTTGATCAAATTTCAGTTTCCATCAAAACTAAGTTGTGTAAATTATATACAATCTCTGTAAACAAGACACTAAATACATAATATATATTATTTATGTTTACATGCTATATTATTTTACACAAGAAATATTTCTTTAATTTTTCAGCCACCAAAATATAATTTTTCAAACAAGGGACCTCTATGACCGATTGTGAATGAGTAACAGCTATGAACAACTTCAGTAATAATATTCTTATTTTATTTTGTTTATATAGAGATTTTGAATATAGTCTTTATATGGGGAAAATAAAGACTATAATAAGAATAAATTTTAATAGGGCATATGTAGTTGCATATGTGATTACTGATTATCAATATTTAGAAGCTTTTTAAACATGCCTTCATAATATTCAGCTTATTTTGGTATATGAACTTGGCTGAAGTGAATATTAAAAATCCACTGTCACAAAAAAAATCTTGAAGAAAAAGTTGGTTAAACCTTCACTTTGATGATGTACTAAATTACATGGATCCAAGATCCACAAAACCTATCTTAGATTCTTAGGGCCAGCTTGCAGATTTTCTTCAAATATCTGGTGAATACTGATGTTTCATGAACATAGATTAAGAGATACTGGAATAAGATACACATCAGCCTGGACTTCATTACTGATTTTATAACAAGCAAACATTACTTGTACACAACCATGAATAAAATAGTATATGATAATTTCACAAGACTACTAGAGTCAACATTGCCACAACCCTCTGTAACAATTCTTTTTACAAGCTAATGTTATAAAATTGATTAAGTTTTTAAACTGCCACATACAAAACATATAATGGGAAAATAGGTCATATACAATAAAGACACAGTCTCACCTCAGCGTACAAGTTTTCAAGGGTTGTTTTCTTTTTATATAAATTATCAGCATTTTTATTGCATACAATCTTCTAAGGGCAAATGCATTTATTTTTTTATGACATCTTTGTAGATAGCATTTTAATATCAAATTATGGCTGGTCTGCAAATACACCATTTACATTACAAATATAAAATACCCCAAACTCTGTTTATAACTTCCAACATTAAATAAAATATTTTTTTGAACTACCAAAATCCTGAGAATTGTTTGTGCTACATCTTGTGAGAGGATTTAATTATTTATCAAATTTATATATCATTTTAATCTAGTGGTCACTGGTTGAATTAGAAATTTTTAATGATTTAAAGAAATTATGGGGAAAATTCCAAATGTAGAAAGGGTGGGTGACACCTGATCCAACATCATTAATATCATGGGAGAATAAAGCTGAATTTCCTTCACTTCTAATGTGCTGTTTACTTAATTATCCCAAGTAAAGAAAAATATTTCAATGTTATGTTTCTTCATGATGTAGGCTCTTCATATTTATATATAAAAGATTCTTGACAAAAATGTCCCTGGAAGCAAAATACCCACAACATTTTCAATTGTTTTACTAGAACAAATAGAAAAACTACAATCTGAAAACGATGGGAAAACCCTTTCCCATAGTTTCAGATGAAAGGGAATTATATTTGTTGGTTTGAAAGAATACAGTGTTAGTATGATCAAAAACTTTGCTTTATTCAAAATATGGATTGCATAGAAAATTGTGTTTCTACTGAAGCCAATATGAGTTCATTTTTCATTTTGTTTCATTTTTCTTCAGATCTCCTGCTGAATGCATAAAGAATGGAAAGAGGAAAGGATGGAGCTGTTAATACAGGCCCATTCTCTCCCCACATTGAGACCCTGAAATATTCAAACAAACGAATAGTCTCTTAAACCATTAAGTGGAACTGCAAGAAAGTAAATATCCAAGAGTATGCTAGTCATATTCAATACAACTATCAATTGCATTTAATATAATCTGGGTGTAACAGCCAGAGCCAATACTACTGTATAATTCAGTAATATGACACCTAGAGTGAATAAGGTGAAATTAAACAAGATTTAAGAAGAACTCATGGTTGAACAAGAGTCCTGCTGTAACTGTTTAAAAACACCTGTCCCTAACTCCAATCAATAACATTTTCCTTAATTAAAACAAAGGTAAAAGCATTAGTAATTTGCACAGTTTATAGTAAGATAGATAGCAAGAAAATTACTATATCTTTCATTAAAAATAGCCAAGGAAACCACACATGTATGTCCAGAAAATATCAAGAATCAAGCATTTAATATGTAATTCTGGAAGGCAAAGTTAACAGGGAAAGGTATTATTTTGCAGCAATCTGCCTGCTCCTTCAAATGTACAAAAAGAAGAAAAGATTTCTACTGTTTGAAGCAACTTGGATTTCAGAACCTCAAATTATCTATTATTATCCACTTAAGTTGCTATACTAAATATAGGTAGGGAGCTGTAATCAATCAAAAGACATCTGGCAACTTCTGGATGCAACCATATTTCGTATTTTCGTATTTCGTATTTATTATACATTTATAGGCCGCCCTTTTCCCTGAAGGGACTCAGGGCGGCTTACAATAAAAGGGGAAAGGGAGTGTAGGACAAATACAAAAAGAAGTGTGAACGAGAATAAATTAAACAGTAAAACACAACATTCACTCGACATTCGGGAGGGGCGAAAGTAAAAACTTATCCCCAGGCCTGACGGGCTAGCCAGATCTTGAGGGCTGTGCGGAAGGCCTGGACGGTGGTGAGGGTACGAATCTCCACGGGGAGATTATTCCATAGCGTCGGAGCCGCAACAGAGAAGGCTCTCCTCCGAGTAGTCGCCAGTCGGCACTGACTGGCGGATGGAATACGGAGGAGGCCAGCTCTATGCAATCTGATGGGACGCAGGGAGGTAATTGGCAGAAGGCGATCTCTCAAATAGCCAGATCCACTACCATGGAGCGCTTTTTATTCCATATTAACAACATGACTGTACTCAAGAATACTTTTCATTCCAGTTTTGATTATGAGTATACAATGTAAAACAGCATGCTAATTTAATCCTTCCTTAGGAAAGTGCATATGTAACATATTTATCTTTGTTTTAAGATTATTGAGATATACTTCCTTTGGACTAGTTTCTAGTCTAGACTATGACAGATGATTTGGTCTGGGTTGTTAAGGCACCCAGATTAGAAAATGTTCTAATTTCTTTTTAGGTATAATTGAAATGTAAATAAAAATACACATTTTGAGTTTTACAGAGGTCCAAACCATACACTGAGGTTTATGGATAATATTATTTTTCATGAAGTTATATTTAATTAAATGAATTCTCTGCACTGGAAACATCTTTTGAAGGTATTTTTCCATTAAGGAATGCCTTTTCACTGAAAAATTGTTATAAAGTCAATACATTATAGTTATTTTTAAAAAAATTCAGTTTTCTGCAATACTGTTTATTTGCAATATATCTGCTAGCTGCATTCTTTCATCTTTCTCTCTGAATGGATCTGAGTAATAGATCCTATTCTGAAAGTTTTCTGAGAATAGGGTTATTTGGCATTGCAAATAAATATAGTAAAATAAAAAATAATTGGTATTTCACACTGTTCAGTGTTCTCTTCATCTGAAAGCACTGGATCTAGAAAGCAGTTGTGCAACTTAACAGATCTTCCACATCTTCAAATTTGAAAATATCTGAAATATTTTCTAATCTCTAGTTAGCCAGTGTAATTATTTCTAAGTTTTTCGATTTAATCAGATGGGCATAAAACATTAACTTATTAAAATCTACCAGGGCATCAGAGATGATCACACACTACTATCACGAAAAAGTTTAAGAATTAATGGCAATCATCCATTCTTCTGAACTAGGTAATTCAAACTATCTTCTAATGATCCTCCAGTGTCTGTCTCTATTGGCTTCTTATATCATCTCCTCCTTAACAGTTACAGAACTGATATTGAATGAAAGCTTACAGTCATCACCTATAATCAAAATGTAAACACAAGGAAAATCGATGAAGGGGCAGGGTTCGAGTCCTTGATTTTACTTTCATCTTTCCGAATCCTTAGGCTTTGCTTTCAATTAGTCACTCCTCCCACTTCCCCCCCTAAAAGGAGAGGGGGGGGAATCCAAGAGACTGAATAAAAATAAAGTCCAATTCATCCAGCGCTCTCTCATAAGAGGCAGACTGCGGGTTTTCCTTGCGCTGCCCGCAGGATCCCGCCTCCCCCCCCCACTTGACGCAGCGTCAGGTGCTTATATAGGCTATCTGAGGCAGGTTGGCAGGCTTTTCTGAGGAGCCGTCGCCTCGGCCGGTTCTCCGGCAACCTAGGCCTGCAAAACCTCCCCTCACGATGGCGGCGTCGGATGGCGACCGGGGAGGGAAGAAAGAAAAAGGAGCGGGGCCTCGGCTGTCACCGGAGCCGCAGCGCTAGAGGGCGGGGAAGGGACGGCCTGCCCCTCGCGCGCTTTCCCCAACCTCCTCATCTTTCACCGCGCTTGAAGAACAAGCAGAGCGAGCCCCGCCGCCATCTCTCCAGGAAGCACCCAACCACCCACCCAGAAAGCCGAAACTTGAGGGGTCCGAGTCCCGGGGATCAGAGGGGGCGCCCTCAGGGATCGGCCCACCCGTTCAGATCGTCGTCGTCCTTTCCTTACCCCGGGGGAATGACTTGTCCCGGCTGGGCGCGCAGCTCTCGTACGATTCCCGGGCGCTCGGCTTTGACCTTTCGCTCGGCCGCCCGTTGCAGGCCGGGCTCGATAGGCGACGCGCCCGGCCGCGCTGGGATCTGGATAGGCGCGCAGACCGCCAAGACCGAGCCGATTTTCACTGCCGCTCCGGTCGCTACTTTCCATTCGAGCAGCCGCAGCGGCTGCGGGCCAGGAACGAGGATTTCTGTCACTTCAGACGCGGCGTCCGTAACGGCGTCCGCGGCGTCGGCGTCTCCACAGACCGAGGCGGTTGCCCCGGGTTCCTCCATGGCCTCGGCCACTGGGGGTTCGTCCCAGGCCGGGCCCGTCGAAGGGCAGGTCGCTATGGCAACGGCGGCGCCTCTATCGGTTGAATTGGAAGAATCGAACGCAAAACGTTATCTTTTACCCTCCCCCACAACCAACTACCACCTTCAGAAAAAAAAAATAACAACAAGAAGTAGTCACGAGCAGCGCCAAACGAGCGCGAGGTCAATATTCCGATGCGCAGGCGCGAGACAGCCTTTTCTCGCGCCCGGACAAGCTTAAAGGGACAGACGCTGAATTCGAGCAAGTCATGGAGCAAGCTCAACCGAACAGGCTCTTGTTTCGTTCCCACCTCTGACGTAGCCGCTTGAGCCACGCCCATTTTCCTTCTTTTATGCCTTGTTAGTCTCCGCGGTGACGCAGGTGCGCGCTTACTGTACTTGCCAGCCCCTCCGCGTGGACTGCATAACACTGTCATGTTTTTCGCCTCCTCAAGAGGAATTGTGGGACGAGAACTTGCAAAGTTTTTTTTTTCCCCCTTCTGCAGCTACAAGTTCCAGCATGCATTTTTTCTGGCGGGTTTGAGCATGCGCACCAGACTGGTCAAGAAAAAGCCGCTCAATAGCTGGGTGGGTTTTAAGATTATCGAAGTTACTAAACAATTCATCTTCAGACGTTAGTCATATCCAGCGCCCTCAAACCATGATTTACATTCTGCATTTAAAAACATATATAGGAAATCATTTAATTTTTTTTTACTCCAAAAAATATTTTACCCAAATTCTGCAAATTCTCGGAGAAAAAAACGAGATCTCTTTAGCATTTGGCGTTTCCACGCTGTTGATATGGAGGGGGCCCGAAACCGAAATATACCTGCCCAACTTTGCAGGGAGTATTGGAATGACTTAAAACAATATTTTAAAGTGAACGGTACAAAAATGCAACCAAAGTTACTAAAAAATGTAGATAAAAATAATATTGCTTATTCCAACTTTAGAACTTGGAGCCATCCATTACATCCAGAGAAAGCTTATTACAGAGGAACGTATTAAAATAGATTGCTTGTGATTTATAGTTACAGCAACAGTGATGAGTTTGATGAAGTGGCCATCATTAATTTGTGGAACTTGGCACTGGCAAGCGTGATGGCCACCAATTACATATAATCCTCAGCTTAAAATGGTTTAGTGACTGAAGTTACAAAGGCACTGAAAAAAGTGACACAACTATTTTTCACACTTACACAGTTGCGTCTCCATGGTCAAATGATTTAAATTCAGATGCTTAACAACTGACTCACATTTATGAGGCTTGCAGTGTCCCGGGGCCATGTCATCCCCTTTTGTGACCTGACAAGCAAAGTCAATGGGGAAACCAGATTCACTTAACTGTGTTACTAATTTAACAACTGCAATGATTCACTTAACAAATGTGGCAAGAAAAGTCATAAAATGGGGCAAAACTTGCTTAACAAATTTCTCACTTAGCAGCATACATTTTGGGCTCAATTGTGGTCTTAGGTTGAGGACTATCTGTACACAATTTTAAATGGAGACTGGAGGATCAAGTTACCCATGCACATTTGTCTGAATATCAATTTACTATATCCAGACTAAAATATTAACTGGGGAGCAATTTGGAGGAGAATTGTCATTTCCCCATCTATGGAACATTTTTTTAAAAATTCCTTATGTTGGTAAATACGCGATAAAAAGTGCTGAATTTCATAGTTATTTCGTCCTCAATGTGTTTTTTGTATAGCATTATGTAACCCATTCCTCAATATTGTGTGTGTGAAGGATGTAGAGAAAGCTATGGCTGACAAATTGTCTCTTAATACCCAAAATATATTTGATCTGATCTGACAATGCTCTCTGCATATTTTTATTATGCAACACAAAATCCATTACATTTATTCAAATATGACCTCTGAGCAGGATCACTATTGTTGCTGTGCACCACACACTCAATGAAAAATCTGCTGTATATTTAATTGAAACAATTTCCTTTTATTCTGTTGAAAGAAATATCCTTCTGGGTTCGGCTCCAAGTGGGGAAAATGACACTGGAGACATGGAGGCTGCTTGGAAAGATGGTTTAATGGTGGACAGGACCACATGGCTTGCATCCTGAACAGAAAAGGTGATCACATGCTTCAATGTTGGTGGAGAAGAAGAGAAGGGTCGAGGGAGGGGCTAGCCATGCTTTTTATAACCTATTCAGTCCCACCTCTGTTTCCTGTTCCTATGTAAGAAATGTATTCTGATTGGTTGTCAGACTCCCATGGGGCCATGCAGGGGCAACTCTCTAGGCTGCGTTTTGAATCCAGGTTTGGTTGAGTTTTCAGGTGGCATGTGGTGAGTTGGGTGAAGGGCCAATATTATCATGCCTTAATCCCATCCCCCTGGAGATGAAGGGGAGAACTCTTTATTATGTAAAGGGACTGGCTTGGACACCTTAATGGCCCATTGACAAAATGGGCGGGGGCAGGAAGCTGCTGGGAGCTATTTTCTCTTTAAAACATGTTTCTTCCTGTTTACGTCCAGGAAAATATTCTGCCTTTTCAATATTTCCTAGGATATTTCATTTTTCTGGGAGAGGGGTGGGTTTTAACCTCCTACAATCCCTCCTTTTTTTCTCCAAAACATGTGAGTGGAACACATGTTTTTGACAAAAGATTAATCCGGGAGACTTATTTTTTTTTCCTGATGGAAAGTCATTGAGAGAGACAGCAGAAGGATCTCTTCAGTGGCTCCCAGAGAGCTTTCAACCATGAAGGTCTAGCAGCCAGGGCACAAGATCTGGAGAGAAATTTACAGTATCCAATCTTCCATGCCAATTAATATCAGATATCACTTTCTGTGAGCTTCCAGACAGGTTTCAAGCAAGCAGAAGTCCCAAAATTCTTCACAGCCATGGTTTTACCTTTTAAATAACTACTGGCTGCCCATTTCCAAGGGATGGTTCTTGAACCTGCCCTAGCTCTTATTTTAGTGGGGCCAAATTGAGTTTAGCCAGTGTGCACTCAGGCTATCTAATTGTTTAAAATTACACACTATAAGCCCCGGGACTCCTACTCATGAGACCACCAGTGCAACATATCCTGCTTTACTTGGCAACTGGGCAGCATCATTTCTCTCTCTCCCCCTGCCTCCCTCCCTCCCTCCCTCCCTCCCTCTGTGTGTGTGTGTGTGTGTGTGTGTGTAACTGCTTCTACAATACAGAAAATACAGACATTTTGGACAAAATTTCCCTCCCACTAGACAGAAATCTAAGGTGTTCAGAACTTGCTGTGCTAGCCATTCTCAAATACAATTCTTACATGAATACATTAAACTGATTACAATATAAATGAAACAAGAAAGATAACCTTACAATGAGTTTCTGTGAAGGAAGCAAAGAAAGAAAACTTTACAATCAATTTCCACCCTCCCCCATAGTCTTTACAGCTGTCTTCTGGGGATAGAAGAGTCTTTTGGTCTTTACATCTTCATCTCAGGGTCCTTTCTTTCGTGTCTGCTGGATGGCATTAGGCTTGGCGTGCTGGTAAGAGTGGTCAGTCAGGCTTGGTAGAGTCTGTCCCAGGCTTGGCTAAGTTTTTTCCTCATGTCAGGTTTTATGTCAGGACACAATTACCAGCAGCCAATTCGAGTGTTATTGTTTGAGCTAGCAGCCCTTTGTTTCTGAGGTAAAGAAGAGGTATACAGTTCTTTACAGATATATCTTTAGTCTCATGTTGTGGAATTTCCTCCATTCTGTCCAAGTATGGAAATCCAAACATTATTTCAGAAGGCAGACAATGTAAATTTTATGGTATATGATATTCCCACTGCCTCTTTGATTGAAACACTTTTGCAGTAAAATGAGTAAATTTCCAAAAGGGACAATAACTTGTATTGCAAACAAACAGACAAATAAATTATCATAGGGTAGAGCACCTTGACTCATAAGCATTTAAAAATGCACTCCGGCATAAAAGAAGAACAGCTTCAAAAAAACCCCAAAACTAGCTATCAAAAAAAGAGATACTTTGAGTCAACACTCCAAAATATCAAATTCCATTCAGATGGAAGCAAATTCTCATTAAGTATGTCAAAACATTTACAAATGTAAGCAAAATATTTCAAAATCATTTCTTTTTATTGGTTTAATTAAGCATTTTAAACCTCAAAAATTTCCAGAAGAAAAAAAATAAAAATTATATTCAGGGCAGAAAAGAAAATATAACTGCATAGCTTTTATATGCAGATGAAAAAGATCACAACAGTGAAAGGTAAAGGTGTAGTAGCAGATCACCCATTTACCCCAAATTTCTCAGAAGAGAGAGAGAGAAAAAAGGGCATTTTTAAAGCCCACATGCTTTCTTAATGTCTGGACAACAAAGGAGATTGGAGAAGAAACTCAGATAGAGCTCCTCTTCAGTTCATCTGATGGTGGCCAGAAAATCAGCAAATTTGTTGACAAAATCTAAATCAAAACTGCCTCCTGGAGGCCAGGTTTCTACCTTAGGACCAATAGAGTAGGTTGGCCAGATAGATGTGCAGAAGGTTTTTATTCAGGTCAAAGGCAAACCTCTAGTAGGAATTTTCTTCATCTCATACATGCACACACAAGGCAACACTCCCCTCCTCCCCCCAAAAGGAAAAAAAAGTCTCTCTTCACCTCTCAGAGTAAAATCTTCCAGGGCTGAAAGACATGAGAACAAGGTCCCCTCCCCCACAGAAAAGGCATTGTTGGAGGATTAGAGGTAAGGGGCGCGTGGGGGGGGTTAGATAGCTTGTAGGCAGAGTTTGAAAAATGAAACCATCAGTTACTAAACAGATAAATTGGTAACATTATGGGGATATCACAATGAGAAATGGAGTCTGGATTCACATGCTTCAGGAAAGAGATGAATAGGTAAAATCATTTAAACACAATAAATGCAAGGATGAAACTTCTTGTAAATGAACTTAAAACATTCTCTGGGTTGTTACTTTAAGGTACAGGGAAGGAAGGAAGAAAAAATACTTCTCTTTACTCTGTTTTTGTTGGCCAAACAAACACAAAGTAAAGACTCCCCTCCCCCTTCATTCAGTTTTCTGGGCCCAACAAATGGTGCAAAGGCAATTTCTGCCAATTTACTCTTTCCTTTCATTGAACAATTTAATTTTTTTGTCTTTTTGGATTGGAGACATTTTAATTACAATTACCTTGAGGGTGCACAAAGACTTAGACAGACATATACACAAGGACAAGGAGAAAATAAGAGTGGGGGAAGAGAACTCTCAGGTTTACACACTCTAGTCATTCCCAGCACAAATCTGTTAAATTAGGGAAAGCACAAATCTTAACAAACCACGTGGTTGCATAGAAGACAGAGAAAGAGACAGACAAGGAAAAAAAACACAAACCCCAACATTTTCCTTTTTTTTTAAGTACCTTTATGTAGCCAAATTAGTTTTTTTGTATCATTGTTCAACAAAGCCCATTTGCCACACAGTTTCCTTGCTCTCCATGCCAACCAAGATAGGCAGGCATGTGCCTGGCATCCCAAACTTCAAGGAAATCTCCAAGGGAAATTTCTGTCACCCACTAGCTAACGCTTCCCATGACCATTTACATGTAGGGCTCACTTTGGCCTAGCTGGATGACCCGCCGTAAGTTTTCGGAAGAAAAAAAATTCCGGGAAGGGTTTTGATTCCCTCAACGAAGTATTTGGCCCCTTTCCTTGTAGGGAATTCCGCTAAGTTTTTCCGGATCCAAAAAAGTGATCCAGGGAGGACCTGTGCCCCTCTGCAGTTAGTACCAGCACCTCTTCTCTTTACACACAATGGGCCTTTGCTTTTTTGCTTTCACGGGACAAAAGCTACAACAACAACACATTTTCATTCACTTTTCCATCCATTTTCACATACACTCTCCTTTCCCTAACAGAAGATCCTGTGCTCTGGCCTGACCCTAATACTTTCTAGGCTCTCTTGGTAAAACACACAGAGGAACCAAGATCCAGTTGTGATTGGGAGAAAGTTTATATCACTCACACACATGCAGGCATACACACATTTCCCACGCTTTGCCATGCTTTAAAATTAAATTCTTTCCAGGCGGCCTTTGAGCTCAAACTCAAAACCCTTTTAAAACCTAGATCCAAATGGCCAGATAAAGGACCAGATAAAATCCACCCACAGACTCAATGAGAGGCTTACCTGGGCCATATCCATTGGTTAGGCTAGCTTGGAGTCCCATCTGGGGTGCCAATTGAAAAAGGAGGGATTGTAGGAAGTTAAAACCCATCCCTCTCCCAGAAAAATGTGGTGCTCTGCCCGTTCCCCATCTCCCGTGGCTTGACACATTAAGGATACCCCCTAGGTCAGTGCATGGAGCTCTGCCGGGCTGGAAAAGGGGGTTGCATGAGCACCTGTTCCGCCCCCAGCAGCCATGCCTCCTAGCCTCAAGATGTCCGGGCCCAGGTCTCCCTGCAGCCGCTGCCACTGTGCTCCGAGCATAACGTCTTCTCCAGTTCCAAACTCACAAACTTGGCTGCCGAGTCTTCCAGCAGTGGCCACTCAAGGAATGCGCTCTATTCTTGTGGGCTGGCTACTGGAAGCTCTCTGTCTGGAAGACTCTCTTACAGAGAGTCTCTCTTACAGAGTCTTCCAGCAGCCAGCCCACAACCATAGAGTGCACTCCTAGAGTGGCCGCTGCTGGAAGACTCGGCAGCCGAGTTTGGGATTTTGGAACCGGAGAAGACATTATGTTTGGAGCGCGGCAGTGGCTGCTGCCAGGAGAACTGGGCAACTCCCCCCTCTGGCCAGGCAGAACACCATTCCCCAACCTAGCGGTATCCCGAAGGCGGCAAGCAATGTGAATGCCTTTCTCCCCCCCCGGCTCCTGCAGCTTGGCGCCTTCAGGATACCGCCATGTCGGTGAGCGGTGCTCTGCCTGGCCAAAGATGGGGTTTTCAAGGGGGTTTATTTTTGGGGGTGGGCTTATAATTTTGCCCACGCGAAAAATGTGGCAAGGCTTTAGTTTCAGGACAGATTATATTTTTGGGGAAACATGGTATAGTATTTTGAAGCACTTGAAATATTTTTCTGATTATATTGAAAGTTTATACAATCATAACCTTTATATATTTTATGAAAATATATTTTTAAATTTAAAATATTTTAATATTCTATCTGTTTTATGTAATAGCTAGATCATATATAGCAGCGATCTTTTAAAAAAATAATATAAAGTCTCAGATATTTCTTCATAAAACTACATCATGTTTTGTTTGGATAGAACCTTAATTTCAAGTAAAGCATGTTACTGAATGTTCTTTACACATTGGCTAACTGGGGCAGAAAATTATTGAAATGATTTATCACTGACTTCATTAAAAGATTAAATGAACTCCCAAGGAATGGAATGTATAATTAAACATGTCTTCATATTATATGACAGTGATGCAGGAAGCAACAATGGCTTGTTTATTAGCAATTCTGCCAAGATGGCACGAATCGGATTGGTGTATATGTATATACACTTTGGCAAGGGATGAGGAGGCAAAAACCATGGGTGTGTCAGAGTTACTCTTCACAACCTTTGACACAAGACAATAATTGAAAATAAAATAAGTAGGTCCCTGAGGTGTTTCTTCACCATAGAGTCACCTAGCAAGGTTAGCAGCTGTGGGGCAACCTGTTGCGGAAGGCTGAACAAATATTTACAAATGAATGAGAAAATATTAAAAGAATAAGGCAGAAACTTTAAGACAGTTTGTATGGCAAAGCTGTTATGAGAGTTCCCCCCCCCCCCTCTTACTGATGGACTGGCCACAAAAGATGTCTTTCAACATGAAAAAAGGTCATTTGCATATATGCTGTATTTAGCCACCTAGAATGGAAAATAGAGGAGTGGAACACACACACAATGCATTCAAGATTAGGAGGTTTCCAGGAGCACAAATGATGTAATATTGAATTCTAAAATGATAAAAAGCTAGTCAAAAGGGTAGATAAAATCAAAACTGGTGTCAAAAGAAAATGAATAGTTTGGAATTTTGCTTACGATGCCTGAAATGGGGAGGGAAGGACCAACGGAAAGTTAAAGGAAGGGGAAGGGGTAGGGTGGAGTGTAATAGAGGGGAAAGCTTTATAGTTTGAGCTAGGAATAGGCCTTTGGGCCCAGCAAAATGCATTTCTGTAAATGTAAAAAGCCAGACCAATTTTGGTCAGGGCAGCTATGGAAACAAAAAAAGAGTATGGGTTGCCCTAAGAACGAGATGGTAGTCTCTAAATTTGATAAATAAATAACAATAAATAAATAGATCGCTAACAAAAGCTGGCTGAGTAACTTTGGGCTAGTCACTCTCTCAGCCCAACTTATCTCACAGTGGTTAAATGCAGCACTGCAGGCTACTTCAGCTGACTGCAGTTCTGCAGTTCAGCTGTTCAAATCTGTTCAAATCTCACCGGCTCAAGGTTGACTCAGTCTTCCATCCTTCCGAGGTGAGTAAAATGAGGACCCGGATTGTTGGGGGCAATATCCTGACTCTGTAAACCGCTTAGAGAGGGCTGAAAGCCCTATGAAGCGGTACATAAGTCTAACTGCTATTGCTATTGCTATTGTGGGGAAAATAGGAGGAAGAAGTATTACGGTAGGTATGTTTGCCACTTTGAGTTATTTATAAAAAATAAGATGGAACACAAATGTATAAATGAATCAATAAACCCATCTGTTCTTTTTTTAAAAGAGTTTTATTATTTTTTAGTTACAAAAATAAACATTCCATCTTTCCTTATGTCGTCTAGGTACAAACATCTCTGTGCAACATCGTTCCACTTTTGCCACATCTTTCGTGTTCATATTAACATTATTTCCCTAAGTTTAGCATTATAGTATATTGAGCATTTAAACGTTATGGAAATCTCCATTTTTCTTCTTAATATCTTCTGGTAATAATATCATAACAACATTAAACACCATTATTCTCATCATATACATACTAACAATTTTCATCTTATTTATATATCTATCTAAGTTTATTATCTACTTATTTTTTAGCTTTCTTCATTTCCAAATTCCTTTTTTTTAATCCAACCATTGGTAAAATACCAGTACTTCCCAAATCATATACTATTCAATTTGCTCTTTCTCCCTAATTTCTAATGGTAATCTGTTCATTTCTGCACATTCTAATATTTTCCTCATCACCTTCTCAACAATAGGAATCTACACTTTTCCAATGTTGTGCAAATACAATTCTAGCTGCGGTTAATACATGAATGATTAAAAATACATTCTCTTTATTATAAATTTCAGGTAGAATTCCTAGCAGAAATGTTTCTGGCTTCAGTTCAATACGTTGTTGTATCATCTCTTCCAACCATGTCTTAATTTTTGTCCAATACTTCTTTTCCTCTCCACATCTGTTCTTAAAGGGAAACCAGATTGATGAAAACATAAATAAGAGCTTCATTTTTCACAAAGATTAAATGGGTTAGGGAGGATGAAAGCCTACCTTAAAAAGGGCGGGCAGAATTTTAACACTTGTGGTTTTACAGAAACTAAAAATGCTGTTTGCTTTCTTCTACTAAGTACCTAATTCACTAAAAAGGACTATTCTTTATGCCTACATAAAGGCCTGGTTATATAATAGGAAGACTCACAACAAAATCCAAAATATCAGTACAAATTCTTTCTCTAGTTTGCAGTCATGGTTAGGCAGAATTCTACCAGATGTCTGCACAAACTGGAAATTGGTAAACCCCCATTGGATATCAACCAGTCACAAGTTTAGAATTACTTGGTTACATACAGATAAGCGAAGATAAGGGAATAACATATGCCAGCAAAATGGGGTCACTAACCTCACAATCAATACAAAAGCAACGGGTGGTGCAAAGAGCCATGGAATGATACATGCTTGGCATTGCAAGACAAGATAGAAAGACCTGCACATCCATGAAAGACCTGAAACAGAATCGAGCGACGACATCAGCAATTGGCAAAGGAAAGCTCAAGACTCTACTGGTTGGAAACGTGCAGAAGAGGCGTTCATCCTGTAGTGAATAGACAATGGCTAGACTAATGATGAAGAATAAGGGTTAACATTCATTTCAGCATTTTGTGTACCTAGGCTCTGAAACTTCAACCTCTTATTAAATAGTTGTTTAGTTAAGATAATCTTGAGTTCTCATCATCTCAGTATCATATAAAGAAAATAAGTTGCAACCATGTATTATGGTCATTATTTTTCATCACCTTAGCAGGATGTTCTCTATAATGTTGCTGTGTTTAACGCCTTATTAATTTGTTTTACACTCTGCCTACCTACTGAGTTCTCAGTATTTTATGTATCTCAGGACATACATTCTTATTTGCCAAAGCTCATGTGATAGTGTTGGAAGAAATGTCCTCAGTTCCAAGTGAGGAAAAAGGCACTGGAAACATGGAGGCTGCTTGGAAAGATAGTTTAATGGTGGACAGGATCACGTGGCTTGACCTCCTGAACAGAAAAGGGGATCACATGCTTCAAGATGTTGGGTGAAGAAGAAAAAGAGACCAACATGCTGAAAGTTCCTGGCTTTATGCCCTCTCTGGCCTTTGATCTTATATTCTCATTGGTTGTCAGACTCCCATGTGCCCATGCAGGGCAACTCTCTAGGCTGTGTTTTGAGTCCAAGTTTGGTTGCCTTGCTGGCTGATGTAATTTTCCCAGGTGCCTTGTGTGAGTTTCTGTACCTTGTGTGAGTTTCTGTACCTTTGTTGTGTAGAGTAGACTAACTCAGGCTTTAATGGCTCATTGACAAAGGTTAATGAGCCATTAAAGAGCCTATTAAGAGTGAGTCTGTTTCCTGCCTAAAACATGTTTCTCCATTTCTTATCCAGGGAAATATAATATTCTGCCTTTTCAATATTTCCCAGCATATTTTATTTTTCTAGAAGAGGGGTGAGTTTTAACTTCCTACAATAGTGAATTTTATCAGGACAAATTACAACTAGTCCTTGGGCTATGTCCATTTGTTCAGTGACTGTTCAAAGTTGCGACAAGACTGAAAAGAATGAACTTATGATTGGTTCTTACCCTTATGACTATCGTAGTGTCCCTGCTGTCATATGATCCAAATTTCGGCAGCATCTCACAGTCAAATTTTCCTGCCTCTGCACAAATTGTGTCTGCTTTAATTCCCCCCACTTTCCTATCTCCTACCATCTCTGTCCTTTTGGCCACTTTGCGAAGCATGGCTGACATGAAGAAGCCACTGTATTTCACCTCTTATCTCCTGCCACCCCTCTGTTGCTGCCACCACCAGCTGTCCTTCATCCTATTTTTTGCCTCCCCTCCCCTCTGCTGGCCAGCCTCAAACAACACAGTGGGGGGCTATGTTGGCCATATTGTCTAAGTGCTCTCACCATTCAATGCCACCTTCATGGTAGCTGGACTCCTGATCGGCCTGCCCTGCTTCAGCAGCCTACCATAGAATCACCCTTGCCTCACTGCTCAGCAGGAAGATCACTTCCGAGGTGGAGGACTCATGGCCTTGAATCTAGGCTGCACTCTCTGGATGGCTTCCTCCTTTGTACAGGAGCCAGCCAGCATTAAAAAAAAATAATCTGCTAATTAGTTTTCTGGAGAGTCCCAACTGGTTTATAATAAATACCTGCTAATTATAACATGAAATACAACACAACACAAACATACATTTTACAGTAGCACCAGAGGGTGGGAATCCAGATTAGAATCATGCAACTTTAACTCACAATATGATTTCAAAACAATCTTTCCCTCCTATCAAAATCTCTGTAAGAGAAGAAGCGTTGTGGGTTTTGATGATGGCACTAATAGCTCGTTCTCTCCCTTGTAGCTGATTCTCTCACTTGATAAATAAGGATTTTAGAGAGAGTTATTTTTTATCATTGCCATGGCAGTAGATGAATGAGCGAATCCCCCATTCAAAACAGTTGCCGATCAGACCATCATCCAAAGTTGTTTACATTAATGTAAAATGCAGATATATGTTGTTTAATTTGACCGTAAAATTCCTCCAGAATCTCTTCTGCAACTTTGGTTTGGTTGTTTGGATGCTTTCAATTCTGTAACTTAGCGGGCATTTCTTTTTTGTAAATTTATACTTATATTCTCAGAGATGGTATCTAACTACCTTATTTTCTATTAGACTCTCTTTCTATTGCCTATTGGTTTACCGAGTTAAAGGTCTCCTCTAATGACTTTAGTCTTCACAATTCTATGTTCAAAATATTTCAGCTGAAACTTTATTATTAGTGATTTCAGTGAGGAACATTGAAATACTTGTTCTTCTTTTGGTCCAAGGAGTTCTCAGTAATTTTCAACTTCACAATTTAATGGTTTAATTTTTTCTTTGCTTAGTTTTGCTGATGATCCAGCTCTTATAGCCATATCCTACACATAGGAACCATAGCATTGACAGAATGTATCAATGTTGTCAGTGTGATGTCTCTGAACTTTAATATTTTTTCTAGATCCATCATAGCCTCTCTGCCGTGGATTGCAACTATGTCTAATAGCCTGATGTTTCTATTTTTTCCACATGATGGCAGTGTAAGATTTGAATTTTCTGCCTTGGCATTTGAGTAGGACTATAACATGTATCAAAATTATTCTCAATTATTTAAATGAATGCGCTACAATTACTGGAGATATCAAATAATTTAAGGCTGCATTGTTTTTTCTATTATTTTTGATGTAAAGCTAAATGCCCTACGATTGTGCTCCTCTTTTTATGTCAAATACCTTGATGTCAGAAATGTTTATGTTTCAATAAGCAAAACAATGATCATGTACCAATCTAATGTATACCATAAACTATCAATGTATACCGTAAACTATCAACCACTATGCTGTCTGAGTGAAGAGGCTTATCTTGATGTAAAATAATAATTAGATATAAATCTGGCAGCAGAAATGACAATACCTATTGGGAAGACATTTAATTCTCCAGGACACTCTCACTATCCTCTAGTTGATAAATCATGGGGAAAAGATCCTTGTGAAATAATAAAACTAGATTTCATTAGAAGATTTAACATGTTCTAGCAAATGAATCAAAAAATCAGCAAAGCATTTTGCCACAATACATATGTTCTTTAGATGCTAATACAAGAAAGGCTACAATTCCTGAATCCTTAACAGTAGATAGTTCAACAGTTACTGGCATGAGCTTGTCTAGGCTTGGAAGTACACACACACACACACATACAGACACACACACACACACAGACACACACCTGGTTGCTTTTGTCTGATTGCTGCACCTACACAACCTCACAGTAGCCCAAAACCAAGCTCAGTAGCCCAGAAACCAAGCTCAGAGCGCAAACCAACAACATAACAGTTTTAGCTAATTAGAGTCAGGAAGCTTGTCTTCTCTGCCAACCCCTAAGCAGGGTTACTGCTTAACCCCCAGTATAATATCCCTCCAGAGATCTGGGTAGCTGCCATTCTGATCACCTGTTCATCAATAATGATATGACTATTCTTGCAGCCTTTGGGGCAACGGGATGTTTGAGTGTTGGTTGGATGGTTGTGTAGTCTTTTTGTTTCTAGGTACCAGTATATTGTTTCTTATTCTTTAGTTTTGAGCACCCAGAGTTGTGTGGAATGAGGAAGTGGCCTCCAAATCAATGAAATTAAGTAAGTAGGTAAGTAAATGCATAAATAAATGTGATTGGGCAGAAACAAGATTGCAAAGCTCTTGTTTTTCCCTATAACATCAAACAATTAGCATTTAAAAAGAAAGAGAAATGTGGGTTAGGTAGAATTTTGATTAAGATAACAGCTTTTTCAAGCAATGTGCAGGAATTTCACAGGTATGCCTAGGTGTTTCCAGAGGAACAATATTTATTTCAATGAATATCACAATACTAACATCAGCTCATGCAGCAATAGATAAGAGGGATACATTTTTGTTGTTGCTGTTGAGCAGAGGGTATTCTAAATCTTTGTTCTGTGGCAAAATCACATCCTAATAGTGCCTGAATCAGCATGGCTAAGAGCTAGTCATCCATAAAATTAATGCCGTTTCCTGTGTGGCCTAAGATATTCCCATTAAGAATATGGATTAGGAAATGTTTGCGGTTTTACACATGTTTGGATGAGAAACATTGAAGCAAGTTTTTATACCAGCTATAGTAAATAGGCAGCAGATTTTTAAACAAGGAAGAGTAAAAGCCCAATTGTGTCCAGTTTTTACTTCTGTGGTAAATTGGCCATGGCTAGGTGGCTGCGCCAAGTTGTCCCATTTCAGCTGAAAGCTATGAAGGCCTGGATGGGGAGGAACCAACTTAGATTCAACTCTAGTGAATGGTTACGGGTTTCATTCCCCATCCCGCTATCTTTAGCCCTTCCATGATTCATCTGGATGGGATTGCAGTGCATATTCCTAGATAAAACTGAAAGTACATGCAAGCAAGATGTGCTAATAGTGGTTGGAGAACTAGAATGCTGGAAATGGAAATGGAAATCATAAGAAGGAAAAGGTTGGACTTAGTGGTGGGCTGCTGGTTCGGACCAGTTTGGGTGAACCAGTAGTTCTGACCAGCACGCCCTGGTGCTATTTCGTCCTATATTACTGTGGTTTTGGAGCCGTGAGTATGTAGGGATGGTGCATGCGCGCACACACTCATATTTCTGTTGTTGGGTGAACTGGTTGCTACATTATGTGATGCCCACCTCTGGTTGGACTGATGAAAGAAATGTCCTTCTGGGTTCGGCTCCAAGTGGGGAAAAAGACACTGGAGACATGGAGGCTGCTTGGAAAGATGGTTTATTGGTGGACAGGGCCACATGGCTTGAGCCTTGAACAGAAAAGGTGATCACATGCTTCAATGTTGGTGGAGAAGAAGAGAAGGGCTGAGGAAAGGGCTTGCTAGGCTTTTTATAATCTGTTTAGTCCCACCTCTCTGTTTCCTGTTCCTGTGTAAGAAATGTATTCTGATTGGTTGTTAGACTCCCATGGGGCCATGCAGGGGCAACTCTCTGGGCTGTGTTTTGAATCCAGGTTTAGTTGAGTTCTCAGATGCCATGTGGTCAGTTGAGTAAAGGGCCAATATTATCATGTCTTTACTCCCATCCTCCCTGGGGCTGCAGTGGAGAAGTCTTTACTATGTAAAAGGGACTAGCTTGGCCTTCTTAATGGCCTATTAACAGTGGGGATGAGCAGGAAGCTACAGGCAACTATTCTGTCTTTTAAAACATGTTTATGTTTCTTTCTTTTCATATCCAGAGAAATATTCTGTCTTTTCAATATTTCCTAGGATATTTCATTTTTCTGGGAGAGGGCTGGATGATAACTTCCCATAGGACTCTATGCCCTGGCCATATGAAGTGAAGCAGCAAACTAACCTAACTAGTGAATCAGCTCCCAATCACTTTAGCAGGCAAGTATTTATGTTGAATTTAATTGTTTTTGTTTAAATTGTGGGCAATTACCAAGGAGAAAATGAACTAAAGCACTGTCTCTTCCCCTCCCCTTGCACAAACACAAATTTTTGCCAATATAGATCACCGACTGTAGATTTTATACAGTCGTAATCAGAGAATCACTGACATGGATGATGTTACCTATGGTAGTTAGGGAATGAAATGTCTGCAAGAAAACAAGCAAGTTCAGAGAGCAACAAGGACCCCTAATCAGAGAATAAGGGCCAATAAAGGAGAATATTTGTAGGGTTGAAATGAGAGGTCCTTGGTGCTTGCTGAGCTTGATTAACAGCCAATTTGGTGTAGTGGCAAGGAAAATGGCAATCAGATTGGTGTAATAGTTAAGGCATCATGCTAGAAACAAGCAGACCAAGAATTTTGGTTCCACCTGGGCATCAAACCAGCTGAGTGACCTTGGGCTAGTCTTTTTCTCTCAGCTCTAGGTAAGAGGGAAAGGCAAACCTTTTTTAAAAGCCTTGACAAGGAAATTGCAGGGACTTGCCCAGGCAGCCACCCCGCCCTGAATCAGACATAACTGAAAGGAAGAAAATCAATAGAGAATAACTATATCTAAGAAAACATTTTAAAATCCTGAATTATAGTATATGTTTCTGCCTAAGAATAAGTGTATATTTGTTTTGTTGGAAGAAATGTCCTTCTAGGTTCGGCTCCAAGTGGGGAAAAAGACACTGGAGACATGGAGGCTGCTTGGAAAGATGGTTTTAATGGTGGACAGGACCACATGGCTCGAGCCCTGAACAGAAAAAGTGATCACATGCTTCAATGTTGGTGGAGAAGAGAAGAGAAGGGAAGGAGAGAAGCGAAGTCCCTGGTTTTATGACCTCTCTGGCCTTTGATCTTGAGCTTGTATTCTGATTGGTTGTCAGACTCCCATGGGCCCATGCAGGGGCAACTCTGTAGGCTGCGTTTTCAATCCAGGTTTGGTTGAGTTCCCAGATGCCATGTGGCGAGTTGGGTAAAGGGCCAATATTATCATGCCTTAATCCCATCACTCTGGAGCTGAAGGGGAGAACTCTTTATTATGCAAAGTGGACTAGCTCAGGCTTTAATGGCTCATTGACAAAGGGGGATGGGCAGGAAGCTGCAGGCAGCTATTCTGCCTTTTAAAACATGTTTCTTTCTTTTTTACATCCAGAGAAATATTCTGCCTTTTCAATATTTCCTAGGATATTTCATTTTTCTGGGAGAGGGCTGGGTGATAACTTCCTACAGTTTGATGAATTTGTCATTGACACACAAGAAACTAAATTAGGTTCTTGAACTAGTCACACACTGGAAATACTGTTTTGCCAGCTCAGTTCTGAAATCTCAGAAACTATGTTCTCTTCTTGATAAGAAACGAGAAGTTCATCTCCATGATTAATGGGAGAAATTGCTCATGGTTCTTCACCACCTTGCTTCTGTCTATGAGTCTGACTTGTCAAAGACCATATAGGCAGGACTGATTCTGCACTCAGGCATATTTTCCTTCCAAGTATAAAAGGGCTTTTCCCTAAGTTTAACAAAAAGGGAAGTTTGGGTCAGCTGTGTTTATTTGTATCTACTTTTAAACATGCTATTTCCTCCTTAAAAGCACTGTATGATGTCTGGCTTTCGAAGAGGTATATAGTGAAGCCATTTGAGGAAAGTCCCCCAAAGTCCTGGTCTGGAAATTATATTCACATTTTTAAAAACATGCAGCTGAAGCAGTGATTTTAAAAAAGCAAAAGGTGCTAGACAGTGTTTTTATATTGAAAAATAGTATTGTTGATGAAGATGATGTTGATAATACATATACATTATAATATTTAAACATATTTATTTGTAATTATATATAAATACATAGCTAGGTTAAGGGGTTTCTTGCTGCAAAAATAAAATAGTCTTGTGATGTTTCTGAACTAAATAAAAGAAAATGTTTCAGAACAATGTTTCTCAACCTTGGCAACTTTAAGATGCCTGGACTTCAACTCCCAGAATTCCCTCGGCAGTATGCAGTTTGGGGAAATTCTAGGAATTGAAGTCCAGGCATCTTAAAGTTACCAAGGTTGAGAAACATTGTTTAAGATTAGAATATATATTGCTTAATAGCCTATGCAACTCAAAGCGGTTTTACAAAATGTTTATTAAGTAACACTCAGCAAAAAAGCTATTTTTTCCAAGAAAACTAAAAATGAGGGAATGTGATATTTCAAAGTCATTTGAGTGTAGAGATTTTTTTGTATGGTCAGGTATATCTTACTTATCCAAAATATCTTCTTGAAGACAACAGTAACAATATGGCAAACTGCTAATTTTGGCTAAAAATACAATTAGGTAGGAATTCTGATTGATTCATTGGTCTTAGGTTTAAGTGAATTCATAGTAACATCTTAGTTTTGTGCCGTTTAGTGAAATTACCAGGACCCTTCCAAAACTTTTTTTAATTGTACATTTTTAACTTGAGAACTTGATAAAAGTAGTCATATCAACCATATTTTAATTAGGATCATTTAATTACATGCACACTCCAGTAGTGGGTTTCAAAAATTGTTTGAACCTACTCTGTGGGTGTGGCCTCCTTTGTGGGAGTGGCTTGCCACCCATGTGACTGGATGGGAGTGGCTTGCCGCCCATGTGACCGGATATAAAGATGCCGACGACACTTGTCAGAACCACCTTAAATTACCTCACACACAGCACTGGCATGCATAAGAATATGATGTAAACTTGTTTTTTAAAAGGCATCTTTGGTTTGCGTTAAAACAACTTCAACACACGCAATGTTCTGATTGCACCACAAACGCAGTAGTCATCCTTACCTTTCACAGAGGCACTGAGATTTAAATATGAGCATGATAGTGTAGAATAATCATATCCAAGGACCAGTGGTGGGTTTCAAAAATTTTTGGAAACTCTTTTGTAGGTGTGGCCTGCTTTCCGGATCCACTGGTGGAAACTCTTCTAACCGGTTCGGTAGATTTGATGAACCGGTTCTACCGAATAGGTGCGCAACTGGTAGGAACCCACCTCTGGCACACCCCAGCAAAGCAACCAAGGGTCCTTCCCTTCCCCAAGCCACACATCCCTCTTCTAATAGAATAATCTAGTTCAATGCAGAACATTTTTCTGTCTCTTATTCCAAGACTTGTTTCAAAGGATTAAATATCTTCATTCTGTTTCAGCAGTTTTAAGATGCTTCTAATAAATACTGTATAGTAGTTACGCTTGATAAAACCAGGATTTGAAATTTATTGGAACCTAGTAATACATGTGCCCAGCAAATAATTTGCAGAGTCCTTTCTTGGCATATAGAGTAATCAGAGAGGCAAGCAAGGAGATCTAGAAACCAAGAACTAGATCAATATCAAAATCCTAGTTCATGGATGATCAATTGTAAATAGGCCATTGGCATTGCATTGCAGCAGGCAAAGCAGGTAGGTAGATTTTTCTGCAGTTCTGTATACCCTTAATAGAAAGGCTTAGGAGTTGCTGCTCTATTAGAAAAGGAAACCACACCTGCCCACTCACAGAAAGTTATTATGTTTGGAATAAAAGGAAAAGCAAAGCTTAATTTGTTCATTTTGAATTAATAGGTGCCCCAGGACACCCAAAATTCCATGTTCAACATGATTTTCTGCCCCAAATCTGATGATTGTGTAAATCAGATCCATCTCTGTTGGAAATTAAGAAAACATGGTGTTTTCAGCAGCATAAAATAAATGTTTATGTTGGTGCTGCACATTATCTGTATTTTATATATTTTATACCCATTTTTATACCTTAAAAATATAGACATCTTATTCAAGCTGTTAGTATGTTTTGATCAGCCTCAGTATTCCTAGACCAAACTGCTTCTAAGGATGCTCCAGATTTTCTTCTAAAAGTAATGTCAGCTGGATAAAGGCAATACTGCCATTGTCCATCAATCAATCAATCATATTGTGGCTGATATCACATCAGATCTCCCCTTCTCTCTCTCTCTCTGTTTTTGATGTTTGCCAAATATTTTCCTTGAAAACTTTTACTAGACCCAATAATTCTACAGACACTTGAAATCTAGGAAATAAGCCATTAAAGAGCACCAGCACTTATATACTGCTTCACAGTGCTTTACAGCCCTCTCTAAGCGATTTGCAGAGTCAGCATATTGCCCCCAACAATCTGGATCCTCCTGGATCATTTTACCCACCTTGGAAGAATGGAAGGCTGAGTCTGGTGAGTTTCGAACTGCCAAATTGCAGTCAGCTGGCAGTCAGCCGAAGTAGCCTGCAGTACTGCATTCTAACCACTGCGCCACAGTGCAGTGTTTGATAGCTCTGGTAAAAAGTTTGCATTCATCTTAACAACTCCGAGAGGCTGGCTCTCAACAATAATGATCATACACTTGAGGAAATTATTACATATGGCAAACTAATAGTTAATATAGCTGCAGTTTTGTATTCTTATTCCTAATTTTTATTATTATCTGGAAAATAGGTGTGTTTTGCTGGCTCTGCTGCCCCTCTTATTTTTTAAAACAACAACTGTGGCAGCCGTGTTTATTATAACCCAGGCAATATACAACTATCAGACAATTTATGACTAATAGCTAGATGCCTGCAACAACCACAAGCACTGTAGCAATCTACATTTGTACTTTCTTTGTGCTATAAGGATGGGCTAATAATTCATCTTAAAATATTGCCCAGCAAACCACAACAACCTCTTGTGGGAAATATGCACGTACCATATATCAGTGTTCACTATATAGTAGAGGAGAAATTATCTGTAATACTGTAGTGACTTTAAATGACTCTAAACATTTAATTGAAGATTATAAGAGAAGTCTCTGAGTGGATCTATGTAATTTTCCATTCCTCAAAGCAAAAAAGGTAATTTTGATTTGGAATTGGACCATGGCACGCAGGGGATAAGAAGAACTCCCTGTTTCCTCCCTTAAGTTTTAATCTGCAGGAAGAAAACATGAGAAACAACTTTTCCATCTTTTACAAAAGATTATTTGATTTTGCAGCCACAAAGCTTTCTTTATTAAACAGCCAAGAATTGGAGGTGAGACCTGAATATGTTGTTTTATTATAAAATCACCTAATATAATTCTTGAGAACAAAGGTTTTTGAAGTCATACCCTAACTTGATATTCTCTTAGGCACATTTAGCCACATTAAATCAGGAATTGGAATGAGTTTTAGTGCCTTTAAAACAGTGTTTTTCAAATTGGCAACTTTAGGATGTGTGGATTTCAACTCCCCAAACAAGTTTATAATACACTTCTTTTTAAAAAAACTGATGGGGAAAGAACATTTCTTTTTAATTTATAAAAACAGCAGCTCTAATTATTAAAAAGTGAAAAAACTAACCTTAATATTTTTCTTTTTTACTTCACCTGCCTTTTTTTACTTAAAGAAAGAGATACCTGAAGCCTTCTGGTAAAAAAAGGATGTATATGTTAATTAAATCAAAAGACTAATTTTTCAATCCTGCAAGACCCTGAAGTCAGGTTTTACACAGTAGTAAAATTCAACTCCAAAACAGGTATCTGTTCTCGATCCCTAAACGCCAAATCCATCAGCATTCAAAGTCAGACTGTCCATGCTGTAGAAATCATGTTTGCGTAATTTACCTGTTTTCATTTCTTTGAGACAAGATATACCTGTGATGGCAAACTTATGGCACGCATGCCAGCGGTGGCATGCAGAGCCCTCTCTGCTGGCACGCGCGCCATTACCCCAGGTGAGATATTTGTGGTGTTTCCTTTGGGAGCTTCTGTTTCCTTGCAAAACAGAAGCTCACAAAAGAAAAAGATCTGACCTCTTGCCACGCTGCTGGTGTTGGGATGCCCCGCCTCCCGCCAGCCAGCTGGTCTTCGGGTCTCTGCTGCACATGTGCGCATGTCCGTGCACACATGTGTGCATACATACACATGTGCATGTTCACACGTGTTTGTGCTTGTGCACACACCTTTCAGTTTGAGCCCGTGTGCGCGTATAGTTTGGGTACTCGGTGCCTAAGAGTTTCACCATCACTGAGATCTACGTACCTGGAATGCTGGCATACCTGTAGCTTATCCTTTCAGGCCATGTTAAGTTTGGGATGGTGGGAGGCAGGTGGGCCAGCCAGCCTCACATCAGTGGCAAACTCCAAAGATTAGCAAGGGCGGCTAGATATTCAAGTGGTATTTCTATTTATATTTAGTAGGGACTCTTTGAAGCTTAATCGATTGTTACCAGCCAGTTTAGAATCTCAGGTGGCAGGCGATGTCATCCATTATCAGAAAGAAATATGTAGCCTACCAGATGTTCTGAAAGAGATAGCATAACTTAAGATTCAGCCATTTTTATTTTTGGTGAAGGGCCAGACTATAGCTATGCTGGCTGGGGAATTCTAGGAGTTGAAGTCCACAGGACTTAAAGTCACCAAGGTTGAGAAACACTGCTGTAGACCAAGGGCTGAATTAGTCCTTGGACTGAGCTGGCCCAACAAGTAGATCTCCAAGGCTCATGTTCCTTGGTCCTGCCCCTCCCCTGGGAGCTCATCGGAGGCTCAGGCCCAACAAACTGCCAATCACCCACATGCTCATTCATGTTTAGCTTGTGGGCAGTATGAAAACAGGTGGCAACCTGGATGTAATTTGCCAATCCCTGGCATAAAAGTGGGGCGTATGGGAAAGCAAAAATATCTGGGGGATTTCAGGTTGTGCCTTAAAAATACTGAGTTAAATATGACACAGTTTCCTATTTCACTGATCATTGGCAGATAAAAGCCACAGAACAAATGATTCTTCTCCCTTATTTCCTCTTTTACCACTTTGGGTGTTGAGGAAGCAAAAATGATTGCTTGGCATAAATACCTTAAGCACTGGAGCAGTCTTACAACATGCTTATATCCATACGGCATGATAGTTGACTGCTTAGAAATTAGCCTTTTCAGGAGCAACCGGTGATAATAGAATGTATGCTTTCCAAGGAAATTAACACAAGTGTCTATTTCATTATACTTTCCATGACACACAACGACTTTGGATTTTCTATATATTTCCACTTTATACTGTAATTTTAAAGTCATTTTATCCACTGCATTTCTGGATTTTGTGGGGTTTTTTTTTACAAGGGTCTGTGGCTTTTCTTTTGTTTTTGCTGTTAATTCATGGCTTCATTATCTGTTTTTCAAACTGTTATGGATTTTATCTGTGGATTTATTGCCTGTTGTGTCTTAAGGGCTATTAGCAGGGAGAATTTGCAAGTCTCAAAGAAAAATGAACAAAGTAAACCCGAAGGTTTTCCATGTAGCTTCTTCACCAACAACTGATGGCCTATTAATACAAGTAATTTGCATATAAAGTGATACAGCATATAGGCTCATGTGTACATATATATGGAGAGAGATAAATAAGGTATATGTATGGCATCAGATTAGGCTGTTAATATAATCCACTAGCTATTTTAAAAAACAAACATGGAACCTTCTATTGATAGGAACCAGTTTGGTCTAGTGCAGTGATGCCGAACTTTTTTGGCTCGCATGCCAAAAGCGGGGGGAGCGCAGGGGGATCGTGCGTGGGCGTGCCACACTCATAATGCTTTGCGCATGACCCCAGTGTGCATGCGTGCACAACCAGCTGTCCCATTTTTTGCATGCTTTTTTCGCCCTCCCCACGCTCCAGAGGCTTTATAGGAGCCTGGGGAGGACAAAAACAGCCTCTGCTGCCCTCCCGGAGCCCCTCCGGAGGCTTCAGGGAAGCTCCTGGTGCCTCCAGAGTGCGAAAAACCAGCTCTATGATAAGGTGACCAGACATCCCGCTTTTGGCGGGACACCCCCGCTTTTTGATGCATTTTCCCGCGTCCCGCCCGCTTTTTTAAAAGGCACGCTTTTTTTGGCGCTCGCAGCTCCCGCCCATCAGCTGCTGGGCTGGCTCATCGTTCTGTTCTATGCTACCTACAAATTTAAGCCAGCCCAGCCTGCCGCTCACTGATTTGATTGGCTGGACATCAGCCAATCAGTGAGCTGGCCAACCAGCTCACTGATTGGCTGGACTCCTTAGCTGAGGACGCATGCGCGAGTCTCCATTTTATTTTGTCTTTCTTGTTGGGGTTGCAGCTGTGCTTACTGGTGGTGAGTAAAATAAATCATGTTTTGTAAATAATGTAAATTTTACTTACTCCCGAGTAAAAATTTTACTCGGGAGTAAAATTTACTCCCGAGTAAAAATTTTACTCGGGAGTAAAAAGCGGCTGCCGGTCACGCAGAGAACTTCCACGTGGTTCCATCCAGACTTGCCGCCCGTGCTGGCTGTGAACTCCGCAAAGCCAAAGGGGGAGAAGGCAGGGGGCTGTCTCCTCCTCCCAGCCCAGCAAACAGTCCGTTTTTCAGCCGTGCAGACAACTTCCACGTGGCTCTCGCAGCCCGGCAGAAGCATTTTTTCGGGGGAGGGCTCTGCCTTAAGCAAGAATTGCATTAAAGACCAGAGCAACAGGTATTTCCTTATTTGCCTGGAGACAAATAATTCCTAGGGATACTTGCCATGTTCTTTCATCACCATGACGATCTTATTTTTTTGAGCTAAATGTATTTTTCCAGTTTGAATTGGGCATAATCTTTTTTTATTGATCCACTGTCAGGAAGAGGGATTATAATTTAAAACAGATGATTTCAGTGGCATCTTTTTTATTAATTTAAATTTCTTTCCGTTCTCCATACCCATCTTCTTGTATCAAATAATAGCTGTGGATTCATTGGTATTAAGTGTATATGTTTGAAGCAGTGCAGGAAATCTTGAAAACTTATGAATTTCTCTCCCCTCTGTGGCATTAGGCCTTAGTATCTGATTTGCTATATAACTTAGCAGTAGTTATTAGCACTCTTGGTGAATGATTCCCTTTTCTCAAATTATCTTGAACAATAGTTTGCAATGTTTTCATATCTTGCATCCAGCTTTTTAAATTTATTATTAAATAATTTGTATTCTATCAGGGGCTTTCAGCAGTTTACAGCAACAAAAATGCCAAATAAAATTATATTATTATAAAATCATTGTAACAATTCCACAAAAACAATAAAAAGAAAATCCAGTGATAAAACCATATTAAATCCCAATGGCTCTAGAAGACAGAATAATTTGTACAGCCTTCCTGAATGGACAGCAGGTTAGGGCTCCCTGCTCTGGAGGAGGTTTCCAAAGGATGGGCACCAGCTGAAACCTTCCTCCTGAGAAAGCCCTACCTTTGTCATGAATGGGATTACAGGGCCTCCCCAGAAGATATTTAAAGCTCTGGTAAGATAGCTTTGAGGGGGGTGGTCTTTAAATATTTGGACTTTAAGCTGATTTTGGAACATCTGTAAATTTGAAAGCACAAAAAATGCTATTGGCTTGTTTCCAGATGAGTCATTTACTGTAAGGAGTATAGGCTCAATGTATTTTAAAATAATATTTTATTTATTGTGCATATGATTTTTTAAAATAGTGGTTTTCTGTGTTGATTCTTTTTTAAAATTGTCTTAGACTATTTAAAAAAAGATTCTATCCAAAATAAATTGAAACAAGCCATTTTTAAAATTTCTATGCACAATACTTTGAAATGGACTCAGGAGTCATGATTGACACTGAGTGAATTTGCACTTTTAATAATCAGGAAGATACAATGGCATTGAAAAAAGTGACTGATGACCATTTTTCACACTTAGCGACCATTTTCACACTTAGCGACCGTTGTGGCATCCTCATGGTTACGCGATCAAAATGTTGATGTTTGGCAACAGATTCGTATTTCTGATGATAGTTTGAAATGGTGACAGTATAAATTATTGCTGGTGTAATACTTAACAATGGTTTTTAAGGATTTCTTTTATTTATAGAATACCTTTTTTATTATTTTGGGGGGATTTTTACTTTTAAATTGTTTATAAAATGTATTTACTACAAGAAATGTTCCTTTTTGCAAATGTGATCTTTGCAAATCTTTGTGATGCAATATGTTCAGACCAGGTTTATGTGTCTCAAAGTGGCTGCTATTCTATGGGCAGGCCAGGTTGGTGCAAGGCAGCTTTGCCAGATTTGGTGTGTTTCACCCTCATTGAATTTTATATCGTATAAAGAATGGAAGGAGGAAGGAAGAGAAAAAAGGAGGAAGGGAGTGAGTGAGGAAAGAAGAGGATGGAAGGAGGGAGGAAGGAAGGAAGAGAGGGAAAGAGCAGAAGACAGATAAGGTGAAGGTAGATAAGCAAGAGGAATGAAGGAAGAAGTGAGGAGTCTCGAGGAGGGGGAAAACATTTAGTGACCAAAGTTACAATGGCATTGAAAAAAGTGACTGATGACCATTTTTCACACTTAGCGACCGTTGAGACCATTTTTCACACTTAGCGACTGTTGCGACCATTTTTCACACTTAGCGACCGTTGCAGCATCCTCATGGTCACGTGATCAAAATTTTGTTTGGCAACAGATTCGTATTTATGCTGGTTTCAGTGTCCTGGGGTGACCTTTTGACAAAAAAAAATTTTTTTAATCAAGCCCCCCCCCCCCCCCCCCGGTCAAGGGTGTCCCTCTTTTCCAATCTGAAAATCTGGTCACCTTACTCTATGAGCAAACTGCAAGTCCGTTCCCGAACTTCCAGTTTGCCTGTAGGGCCAGTTTTTCACACTCTGGAAGCTTCATGGAAGCTCCCGAAGCCTCCAGAGGGTGAAAAATGGCCTCAAAAGAAGGCCGAAGTCAGGTGGCCAGCACGCGTATAAGCGCTGGCCAGCTGACAGGGCAAGCCTCACATGCCCTGATAAATGGCTCCGCGTGCCACCTGTGGCACACGTGCCATAGGTTCGCCGCCATGGGTCTAGTGCATGGGTGTCAAACTCGCCGTGTTATATTGCCATCACGTGATGTTTCACAACATTTTTCCCCTTCGCAGAGCTGGAGTGGGCGTGGCCTGTGCATGACGCATCTGGGCCACCAGTTTGATACCCCTTGGCTCTAGTGATTACGGCTTCAGGGGAATAAGTGGGAGACTGCAAGTTCAAATCTTGCCTCAGCCATGAAAGAAACTGGGTGATTTGGGGCCAGTATTCTCTCTTAGCCCAGCCACTTTGCAGGGTTGTTATTGTGGGGAAAATAGGAGGAAGGTGTATTGGATAAGTTTGCCGCCTTGAGTTAATTTGTATAAATAATAAAGTTGGGTTATAAATAAATACAAACAGGAACTCCTCAACCCAATTTTAGATTCTGGAGGAAAGGCACATCCAATTTACATTGTAGAAATATTGCTTCATCATACTGGAGACCAAAAATTATGGGATTGCAATCCAGCACCTTTGAGAGGCATAAGGCCAGGGAAAACTGCACCCTAGCCAGCCAAATCCAGCAGGCTGCCTTAATGAATAACCTACCATGGCAAATCTGCCATCTTTCGCCTCTCAGCACATTGTATCAGACCTGTGAATTCATCTTTCCCATAACTTAGCAAGCAAAGCTATTTGAACAGCTAAAGTTTTGCTTGCGCTTCAGCTAATACACTATATAAGAGCCAAGGTGGCGCAGTGGTTAAATGCAGCACTGCAGGCTACTGCTAGATCAGCAGGTCAGCGGTTCAAATCTCACCGGCTCAGGGTTGACTCAGCCTTCCATCCTTCCGAGGTGGGTAAAATGAGGACCCAGATTGTTGGGGGCAATATGCTGACTCTCTGTAAACCGCTTAGAGAGGCCTGAAAGGCCTATGAAGCGGTATATAAGTCTACTGCTATTGCTATTGCTATAAATATTCTTACCTTTTTTTTTTAAGGTTCAAAAGTTTTATTTCTTTTAAAACAAACATTTCATCATTCCTCAATCAGTAAGACATCGGAGTACAATTTTTTGTGTGTCAAAATAGTTCTAGTTTACCACCAAATTCTTGTCTAGCCTAATGTATACCCCTCCCTCCCTCCCCCTCCCCCCCAACCCCCCTCCTCCTTCCCCCCCCCCCGACTTCCCAGAACCCGTACACGGTATGGATTTTTAACAAACACAGTCTAAAATCTATTGAGAAAAAAGAAATAAAGAAATTAATGACATTGATCTTAGCTTCTTCTTGCTGAATTAACTTTAAACAATTTAAATCATTTCTGATCTTAAGCATAGGCTAACTGGAATTTCTTGGTCCCGTATTTATTTTGTATATAGTCAATCCATTTTTTCCAGTCTCGTTTATATCTCTCATTTGAGTGATCTTTAAGATATGCCGATATTTTAGCCATCTCGGCTAAGTTTGTAACTTTCAATGTCCATTCATGAGTTGTAGGCAAGTCTTCCTTCTTCCAGTATTGCGCCACCAACAGTCTTGCTGCCGTTATTAGGTGCAGAATCAAGTTAGTTTCTACCACTGTAAAGTCAGTACATATACCTAGTAAGAATAACTGAGGAGTGAACTTTATCCTTCTTTTAAAGATATTTTGCATAATCCACCATATTTTTATCCAGAATGCCTTAACCTTTTGGTAGAAAAGGTTAAGGCATTCTTAACCTAGAAAAAGGTTTGAAGCCTGTTCCTGAATAATGCCATACAAGAACCATTTAGAAAAGCAAACATTTACCAGATGATCGACATACAGTGGCTGAAAAGAATAGAAAAATTGAAGGGTCCCTGATGTTTTATGAGCCTGGCTGTTTTCTTGAAAATGTTTCATTACTCAAACTAGGCAACATGATCAGTACTAGTAAGGAATGGGGTTTGCTCTCAGTTTATATTCAAATGACTTGCCCTGCCAGTGTTGGTGGGAAAGGTCTGAGAGCAGGGGGGTCAAACTTGCATCACTTGCACATGACATTTGACAACGTTTTTCCCCTTTGTGGAACTGGGGTGGGCGTGGCGCACACATGACACCTCTGGCCTGCAGGCCGCCAGTTTGACACCCCGGCCTTAGAGAGTCTTTGGTTGGTTGTTTTGCTGTTGGCTTCTCTGACAGTTTCTCTACTTGATTGTTCATCTGATGTTAATCTGTGCTCATCAGTGTGGGGATTGCTGATGGTGAGGTGCTTTGATCTTTTTGTTCCCTTTTTGGCTTGTTGATCATCTCTTTTGTATGCAGGAGTGTGCAGACATTGTTTAGGTCTATATGTCTATTGAGGGTTAATCTGTCAGAGTGCTAAGCTTCTAGAAATTCCCTAGCAGTTTTGGAGTTGGTTTAGGATGGTCACAGTTTCCCAGTTAAAACCATGGTTAGGTTTGTTCATATCAGTGGTGGGTTTCAAAAATTGTTCGAACCTACTCTGTGGGTGTGGCCTCCTTTGTGGGAGTGGCTTGCCATCCATGTGACCGGATGGGAGTGGCTTGCTGCCCATGTGACCGGATATGAAGATGCCAACGACACTTGTCAGAACCACCTTAAATTACCTCACACAGAGCACTGGCATGCATAAGAATATGATGTAAACTTGTTTTTTAAAAGGCATCTTTGGTTTGCGTTAAAACAACTTCAACACACGCAATGTTCTGATTGCACCACAAATGCAGTAGTCATCCTTACCTTTCACAGAGGCACTGAGTTTTATAAATATGAGCATGATAGTGTAGAATAATCATATCCAAGGACCAGTGGTGGGTTTCAAAAAATGTTGGAACCTCTTCTGTAGGTTGGCCTGCTTTCCGGGTCCACTAGTGGAACCTCTTCTAACCAGTTCGGTAGATTTGACGAACCGGTTCTACCGAATAGGTGCGAACTGGTAGGAACCCACCTCTCGTCCATATATTGTGAAATTGAAGGTGTTGCAAATAGAAAAAAGTGTTGAAAAGAAACACAAGGGCCAAGCTACAAAGCTATGGAAAAGGATTTATGCCTTTGAAGATTTTATTTGCTTTGGTGAGCCTGATTGTCTGCTGAATTTAAGCTTTGTTGTTCCATTAGCACAGGCCTTTTCTCTCTTTACCCATCCAGTTGTTCCTCCCCTCTGCTTTATCTCAGTCCAGTTTTGTCCTGTTTCTTTTACAGTTTCTTTCCATTGCAGCCACCTCTTCTCCAGCCCTTTCCCCTCTCTTCTTCCTTTGCTAAGTCTTCTGGAAGAAGGCAGAGAAGGGGTGAGTGCATTTGTAGGAAATTATAGAAGAGGAGCCGGTCTTGTTCACAGTAGCAAAAAAAAATTAGGGTCTGTTAGCACTTTTTTCAGCTAATAGATTTGATGAAGAAAGCACAGCTTTTGTGAACTGCAACTCATTTCCTTGGGGGCTATATTAATGTATCTATTAAATCTATCCATAAGCATAGGAATATACGTATATTAGTGTAGCCACTTTTGGGCAATGTTGGATTTCAAGGTTTAGTGACTGGCCTGGGCAACAGACTTTGTGATGTCCCACCAACAACTGTGGCACAGTTAGTAGGAGACGACTGTGCCTCTGATGCTGCAAGCCACAGATATTGTCAATATATCAGGAAATCTGTTCTTAGAGATCATAGTCTCTATACTTTGAAGCCCAACATTGACCAACAGATACCAGCCATGAAAGTCTGCTAAACTCACATGTAGACCGCCTACTGCCAATTACCTCCACGCGACCTATTAGATCTCACTGATTAGGCCTCCTCCGAGTTCCATCTGCCGGTCAGTGCCGACTGGCAACCACGCGGAGAAGAGCCTTCTCGGTAGCAGCTCCGACCCTATGGAACGATCTCCCCGTGGAGATTCGGACCCTCACCACCCTCCAGACCTTCCACACAGCCCTCAGAATCTGGCTATCCCGTCAGGCCTGGGACTAAGATTGTAACCCGCCCGAATGGTATGAATGTTGTGTTTTTTAATTATGTATTGTCTTATATGTTTAAAAGTTTGTCTTTCTCCCCCCTTCCCTTTTTAAGTTGTGAGCCGCCCTGAGTCCCCCCAGGGAAAAGGGCGGCATATAAATAAACTCAATACCAATACCAATACCAATATTTATTTATTAAATTTCTATGCCTCCCATCTCCCCAATACAGCAATGTTGGACAATTTACAATAGAGTCTGATGTAGTCGTTCTCTACATCTGAGGAAGTGAGCTGCAACTTTATGCCTTTTAATAAAATTTGTTAGTCAGAAAAGGTACTACCAGATTCCTTCTGATTTATTGTATGAGGCGGTGGTTGATATTTACAGATAGATCAATTTTATAAACAGGGCACCTCATTCTAGAGGCAGTTAACTGTAAGCTATATTCATTCAGTTGATATAAATATATTAGATTTCCTGGCCTTGTCTTTGTTTTAGAACATGGCTTCTGGTTGGATGACACAAATGGGTTACAGAAATACAACAATGGGAGAGAATTTCCAAGATTAAGTTCATTGGAGTTGGTAAGGGAAGTTGTGCTTTGCACACGTTTCTCTTACATTTAGCTTACTATATAGGTAGTAATATGGTCTATTATTATTATTAATCAAACATTTGCACTGGCATTTTGTGACCACTAGAGGGCCTGCAAGTACTTCAGAATAAATGACTTGAGCCCTCAAGGTTGTAGAAGGAAGACATGCACACAAAACTTTTCATATTTTTTTCCTTTGCTGCACAAAGAATAATTATTCTCCAAGCATGTAACTCCTTCGCAGTCACTTCTCTTATGTTACCACAAAAGTGTAAAAAAACGCCTCCATACTCAAGTAACTATGCATTTTAGCTTGCTTCATGTTCTGTTCACATAGAAAGAGACTCTGAAATTTAGCAAGAATATTCTTCCTTTTCAGTTGAATGACTGCAGGAAAACAAATAAGCATCTTCTGGATATCATGCTTAATCAACTACATTAATCATCTACACATCTTAAAGCTGCACACAATGCACTGATGGTTAATTAAACCATAGTTTCAGCCAGTTAATTCAATTGCCTCCATTTTGCTCATAAATTAAGACACTACAGTAGTTGGCTTCTTATAACCCATTGGCAGCATAAACTAGCCAACTCCTTTTTAATTTAACTTGTTATACAAACCCAACCTTATAAATTCAGTCTATCACTCATTCAATACAAACAATCAGCAGTATAACAGTCAACAAAAACATTTTTTTTCTGGCCACATTAAAACAAAAAAAGCAACAGCTGTCTATAACCAATATACTCCTATACAGTCAGGATGCCTGAACTTGTCTGATCAAATCACTAGCCCTGAATGTATTTTTCCAGCACTTAACATCAGTCTTTCTCACCTGGTGCCGTAGCTGGGAATTCTGTTTATGACTACAATAAATAGTAAGACACCATATTATAGAACGTTTATCTAGCTTTTTGACTATAAGAATCAAAAGAGCTATCTGTGGTCAATTAATAAAATACATCATCAAATATAATGTTGGCAGTGGCTGTCATCTGCTTAACTATGAGTAGGGCTTTTTTCCGGAAGTCACAAGGTACAAATCTCCTCTACCTGGAGCAAACACTGTTTATTTAACCCAGAGGTGTCGAACTCAAGGCCCATGGGCTGTGTGGGATGCCCTGGAAACAGTGGACTGGGTCCGTGGTGCACCTGCCAGTGAAAATGGAGCTTAGAAAGACCATGTGTAGCCCTCCCAGGCCATATTTTCAGCTGTGACAGCATCCAGCAATTCTCTGCCAGTGAAAAAGGAGCTCGATGGGGCATGCACTCATTTCATTTTATTTATTAAATTTTTAGGCCGCCCAATCCTGGAGGACTCTGGGCAGCTTACAACGAGAAAAGAAAAAAGAAAAGCAAAATAAGTAAAAAAAATAGTTTAAAATTCACAACACACATATGTTCTAATCGGGGCTGGACCTTAACACTAAGGTCAACAGCCCCAGGCCTGCCGGAACAGCCAGGTTTTAATGGCTTTCCTGAAGGCCCTGAGAGTGGGTAAGGTCCGGACCTCTGGGGGTAGCTGATTCCACAAGGTCGGAGCAGCCACAGAGAAGGCTCTCCTCCGGGGGCCCACCAGCCGACACTGTCCACCCTGTGGGATCTTATCGGCTGTTGGGAGGTGTATGGCAGTAGGTGGTCTTGCAGATAGGCTGGTCCTAAGCAATGTAGGGCTTTAAAGGTAATAACCAACACCTTGAATTGTGTCCAGAGACCAATTGGCAGCCAGTGCAGCTCGCGGAGGACAGGTGTAATATGGGTGTACACTCGGTACACCCAGTATCGCTCGCGCGGCTGCATTCTGGACTAGCTGTAGTCTCCGAACGCTTTTCAAGGGTAGCCCCACTGCCCTCCTGAGCTCCGTTTTTGGTGGCAGAACGCTCGGGCCACCACAGGCACTCCTGACACGAGTGATGTTGAACTGGCCACGCCCACCCTGGCCACGCCCACTCAGCCCCTGAGGTCAAGCTCAACCCTGAAGCAGCTCTCAATGAAATTGAGTTTGACACCCCTGATATAGCCAATTGGAACAATTGGAAATAATCCGTTTTGTCTGCAATGTCCCCTTTACTCTGTTTGCAAGTGCTAGTTCCCATTCAGAAAGATACCATACAGTCCTCCTTAAGACTAGCATTAAAAATAAGTTTCTCTTTGTTATACGTTATTATAATCATTACATTATGCAAGGGGTGGGTTCCAGCTTCTGCTACTGCCGGTTCGCTCAGGGACACGCTGCAGACATGTTTGATGCATGCTTTGTGCGCATGCGCAGTACTAAAAAAAAATTCCGTGCATTCACAGAAGCGAAAAACAAGATGGTGGCACCTATGGCGCCACCGAGAGAACCAGTTCGGGGGCGTGGCAGGCCAGGTTACTACCTACTCATCCGAACCGGTCTGAACTGGTAGGAACCCACCTCTGCATTATGCCATGAAAATGTCTAGTCAGAATGCATAGTCTAAAGCCAACCTTGGCAATTTTAAGGCTTGTGGACTTCATCTCCCAGAATTCCCCAGCCAGCCACAAGTCTTAAAAGTTGCCAAGGTTAGACAGCCCTGGTCTAGAGACTGTTCTTGCAGTCTGCAAGCTGCCACAATGGGTTTCTAAAGTTTTAAGAATATGGTATTCGCATCCTCATCTAAGAGAGACAGAGGAAGAGAGGAAGCTATTCAGCCAGCCATTAATTGATATGTGAAGCAAACATCTCCCCTGATTAATTTGGAACAGGTATAAAAGATAACCTGGGTACAGATTGCAGCTCATTGGCCCTGGTGTACATATTCCTCTCTCCTACCTCCTCAGATCCAATTTTCATATGTGGCGTGACAGCGATGGGTTTCTTCTGATAAAACCCATCGTAAGAGAAACCGCAGGAGCGGGGAAAGGGAAAATAATTGCCTCCAGAGATTCTGGCCTTCCATGCCATAGACAATAATTTTCCATTTTTGACGCAAGGAAGATTTGATTCTTCAAACCCCTCTCCCAATGCTTAGGTAGCTTAAAAAAATAAACCACACACTAATATTTAATGCAACTGCACTCTAGAACTGAAGACCAATTTCAAACTATTTCACAAATTAATAATTGATCCTCAGTTGCCTCTATTGAGGGTTGGTGTTGTCAATGGTTTTTTTTTTTTTTTTTAATATATTAAATGAACCGGGGGTGGCGGAGAAGGAAAACAAGAAAACAAAGAGGCAAAGTCAAAATACTTTACTGAATGTTTCCTGTACAAATTCTACTATAAACAAACCTTCTACGAGAAAGTGGTTGAAGCCATTAGAGATGCCCGAGCTCTTCCCACCAATGCCTCAGAATTAAGCCAGGAATAATGAACTCATTGTCCATATAATGAATTTTTGATTGATTGATACGTACTGCATTGTATGAATTATTTGCTGTTCTGCATCCTTGAAATCGATGCTGGAGAACTCAACGTCTGCCAGAATTTGGAGAAAGTTTTCCATTGAAGCCTCTGAAGGTTGCTACCTCTACTGGAACCTTTATCTTGAATGCTAGACAAGCCCTGAATCCTGGTTTGGCTATCCTGTCCACTGCCACAAGCATTTTCACTATATTTTGACTCAGGATCATGTACCTATAAAGAATTAATCTTCCTTGCAAATGTTGCTGGACCTCAGATGTCTACCAGTTCTGCCCAAAAATGGCAGCATTTTTGAAAAAAAAATATTATTTAATATTATAACTCAATAATAACGTATAATATGTAATAGACTTAAATGGAAGCAGTGCACAATTTGTTTTGAGCTGAAGGCTGAATGTGGCCTTTGGATGTCTGGCTGAGACATATTAAACGATTCGTTGGCCAGAGCAAAGAAATGCTGGAGGCCAGAAAAAAAAATCTACATTTGATTTAATTTAGATTTAATTAAACATAATTAATAAAATACAATTCAGATTTTTACTCGGGGTGTAATTATTTTGCTTCTTTATTGCACTAAAACTGTCAATTTAGTGCCAACATTTAGAGTTACTCCAGGCTCCACCTAAGGGTTTAGGAGTCTACATGGGTATGCTGGAAACACCCTTTCGTCTCACCTTGATTGAAATATTTGCAGAATTGTCAGACAGCCCAATTCAGTGCTGGATATAATACAGACTACTGCAATATGCTTTATGCGGAGCTGCCTTTGAACGGTATCTGAAAATGGCAATTGTTCCAAACAAATGTTTTTCATGCTTACTACCAATCATTGTTGGGACATTTAACAATAATTTTGCAGGCTTGCACTGGCTACTGATTGGCTTCCAAGCACAATTTAAATGGTTAGTTTTTACTTATGGTGCCCTCTCTACCATAAGGGAATTTATAGGGCCACCTATTCCAGCTACTGGCACCCCAACCATCTAGAATTTATAGGGAGAAATTATATTCTCACAGTTTCAACAGGTTTGGGAAGGACTAAAGGTAGAAGGTGTTAATTCCAGAGCAGCTTCCCGACAGGGATTGGGACTGTTTTTAACCTAGTCCTGATTGGTTTAATTTTAATTTTATATACAATCTGCTGTAAGATGCCAGAGTTGCTTTGATTTTCACAGGTTATTCAATGAATCAAATAAACAAGATGACCAGCAAAACATTTGAAGTGGACATTTATAACTTGCTGTATTCTACATAGAGGAAAATTGGTTTTGTGATGAATCAGGATTTAGTTTTTGCTAGTTTGATAAAACAAAGTGCTAATTTTTTGCTGAAATGATAAGAAACTGAGACTTCACATCCCAGAATAAATATACTGGACATTTGAAGGTATCATTAGGAATCAACCTCAAATGTGTGGTCAAATGCCTCCCCCCTACAGTCAGGTTTTGGAGAAAACCCATTCTTCTCCTCTGAATCAAAATGTTTTAAACTTTGTAAGGAAACTCCTGCTACAATGACTGCAATTACTACAAGGACTGCAAGGAATATAAATCCTTCCACCCCCACCCCCACCACCCTCCATTCAGTCAGAACTGAAGATGCTTCTTGGATAAGAAGCAAAATGTTTTCAAGAGGGGAAAAAACCCAATAAAGTCCAGTTGCCTTTTAAAAAAGTGTTGTCATATAACTCCTTGTGTAGGTGTGGCGGTCACCCATGGCCCAGTGCATAACGGGGCATGCGCAGCCACGCCGAACCACATAGGAAAAAACAAACTCCTACATAATATAACATCCTGATAGTTCATAACATAACATCCTGATAGTTCACTCTAGATGTGTCTTACCCAACGACGCCCAGGATTTGACCATATATAGACAGAACTTCCCTGAGCAGTAGATTAGCAATTGTAGTTTGACAGGCTGTCTTAAATCACATGCTGATTGCTCCTCCTGCCTTTGTCCTATCTCAATAAAAGGGGATCCCAGACCCCAATCTGGGTCGCTCCATCCCGAGAAAGCTCGTGTCCATGTCTTTTCTCAACATTGGCCTCATGGACGAACCACGGGTTCGTTCATGAGGGACAACCATGAGGGACAACCATGACCTGGATGACTGAGAATCTCCATAAACATCCTGCTAAAGTTCTGTTATTCTTTGCAATAGCCTGCTTTTGTATGAAGTATATTCTTCGTTCTTTTGCTGTGCCTGTTGGATCCTAGGCTCAAGTCATCAGCAGTTACGCTTCTCTCCTTTGACTCGAGGCTATCTTCGGGGGTCTTTGTGAATGCATTAATTAGAATGTATCTTCTTTCATTTCTCTTCCACCACAAACACAGTCCATCTGCTATAGGAACATGTTGCTTTGGTCACAGCTGGTGGGAAAATGCCTGGTGCAGAAGTGCCAGTGGATTATGACAAGCCTTGGAATTCAAGCAAACGACGAAATGAGTCTTCTGCAATGGGTGGCTATAATATATTTAAACTAGGAATAATGATGTGGTGCCCAGGAAATACATTTACTTTTTTTTATAACGACCTTCCCTTGTTGAGGTATTCATAATCTCAAGGGACTGTTTTGTTTTGCTATTGTAAACCACCTAGGAGAGAGTGTAGGGAGATTGAGAAAATAATGGAATAATGGAAAGTAGATTAGACACAAGCAACCAAGAAATAGAAGAGGAGTGTTGGCTGTGACCAGGGGGGGCCTTTGCCCAGGTTCGCCTGGTGCACCAGTTGCGGCCCTGTTTGGACCGGGAGGCACTGCAAACAGTCACTCACGCCCTCATCACCTCAAGACTGGATTACTGTAATGCGCTCTACATGGGGCTGCCCCTGAAAAGTGTTCGGAGACTACAATTAGTCCAGAATGCAGCCGCGCGAGCGATACTGGGTGTACCTAGTTACACCCACATTTCACCTATCCTCCGCGAGCTGCACTGGCTTCCTATTGGTCTCCGAGCACGATTCAAGGTGCTGGTTATCACCTTTAAAGCCCTACATGGCTTAGGACCCGGATATCTTCGAGACTGTCTTCTGCCACACACCTCCCTAAGACCGATAAGATCGCACAGGATGGGCCATCTCCAGGTGCCATCAGCTGGACAATGCCGGCTGGCGACGCCTCGGAGTAGGGCCTTCTCTGTTGCCGCTCCAGCCCTAGGGAATGAGCTACCCCCAGAGATCCGGACCCTACTCACTCTCATGGCCTTCCGAAAAGCTATTAAGACCTGGCTGTTCCGGCAGGCCTGGGGCTGTTGACCTCTGGATTGAGGTCCAGCCCCGCTTAGATTGGGTGCATGTTGTGTCTTTTTAAATTTGTCGTGTTTTATCTGTTTTTTAATTTTCTTAATTTCTGTTTCTGTAAGCCGCCTGGAGTCCTCTGGGATTGGGCGGCCTATAAATTTAATAAACAGTTAAACAGTTAGCAGTTAAACAGTTCATTGATAGCTTATCTTGATGATGATATTATCCATTCAGTCATGTCCAACTCTTAACTGTAGGACCTTGGATCTCCACGTCTTCCAATATTGCAGTACTTCTTTGAGGAGGAGTTCTATGCTCTGGCTGGTGTCAGCTTTAATGGTGTCAAGTCACGGTGTTCTTTGCAAACCTGGTTTAATAGTAATATGGCCCAGGTGATAAGACATGCAGGAAGAAGCATATCAGTTCATTCAGAGAAATTCTGCCTTAAATGAACTTAACTGAAGGTTGACGCTTTCTCTTGCAGATTCCAAGAATTTGTGTTAAAGATGTGTTACTGAAATGGGTCTTGCTTTCTGGCCCAGACACCATCAGATAAACGCACCCAAAGGGACATACAATAAATGGATTAGGGGTGTGCTTGTGGAAATAACTAGCAATTCAGTTGGTTTTATTTTTGCATGCAGTGGGGAAAGAAAGAGGGTTGTTGTTATTTCACAATAGGGATTGTAATTGGAGCAACTAGACACAAGAACCGTTTTTTCCCGAAATGCCATCACTCTGCTAAACAAATAATTCCCTCAACACTGCCAAACTATTTACTAAGTCTGCATTACTATTACTATTAATCTTCTCATCGTTCCTATCACCCATCTCCTCCCACTTATGACTGTATGACTGTAACTTTGTTGCTTGTATCCTTACAATTTATATTTTTGTATTTTGTATTTGTATTTATTAGGATTTATAGGCCGCCCTTTTCCCTAAGGGGACTCAGGGCGGCTTACAATCATTAGGGAGGGGGTGCAATTCAAAAATAAACAATATGTGAACAAAGTAAAATAGTAAAAACACAACTTGCATTCAACACTCAACACTCGGGTGGGGCAAATTAGAAGCTTATCCCCAGGCCTGTTGGGATAGCCAGGTCTTGAGGGCTGTGCGGAAGGCCTGGACGGTGGTGAGGGTGCGTATCTTGACGGGGAGGTCGTTCCACAGGGTCGGAGCTGCAACAGAAAAGGCTCTCCTCCGTGTAGTCGCCAGTCGACATTGGCTGGTGGATGGGATTCGGAGGAGGCCCAGTCTGTGCGATCTTATCGGTCGGAGGGAGGTAATCGGCAAAAGGCGGTCTCTCAAGTACTCAGATCCACTACCTTGGAGGGCTTTAAAGGTGGTCAACAACACCCTGAAGCGCACCCGGAGATCAACAGGTAGCCAGTGCAGCTCGCGGAGGATGGGTGTTATGTGGGCGAACCGCGGTGCGCCCACTATCACTCGCGCGGCCGCATTCTGAACTAACTGCAGTCGCCGGCTGCACTTCAAGGGTAGCCCCATGTAGAGCACATTGCAGTATTCCAGCCTAGAGATCACAAGGGCTCGAGTGACTGTTGCGAGAGCCTCCCGGTTCAGGTAGGGTCGTAACTGGCGGACCAGGCGAACCTGGGCAAATGCCCCCCTGGTCACAGCCGACAAATGATGGTCGAAAGTCAGCTGTGGATCCAGGAGGACTCCTAAGTTACGAACCCTATCTGAGGGGTATAAAATTTGACCCCCCAGCCTGATAGATGGAACATTGGCCAAATTGTTGGGAGGGAAACACAACAGCCACTCGGTCTTGTCCGGGTTGAGTACCAGTTTGTTAGCACTCATCCAGTTCTTAACGGCCTCAAGACCCCGGTTCATATTGATTGTATCCTAGTATGATTTGATTGCTTATTTGTACCCTATGATAGTGGTAGTATTCTGCCAGTTCTTACCGGTTCGGGCAAATTGGTAGTGGCTGCTGCTGGAGGCTCCGCCCACTCACCCGGACGTAATAGGTGACCTTCTGTGCATGTGCAGAAGGTGGTGCGTGTGAGTGGTGTGTGCGTGTGTGCGGGCGCGCTCACTTATGCAAATCGGCAGCGAAGGTAAGTGAATCCCACCACTGCCCTATGACTATCATTAAGGGTTGTACCTTATGATTCTTGACGAATGTATCTTGTCTTTTTATGTACACTGAGAGCATATGCAACAAAGACAAATTCCTTGTGTGTCCAATCACACTTGGCCAATAAAGAATTCTATTCTATTCTATTCTATTCTATTCTATTCTATTCTATTCTATTCTATTCTATTCTATTTGGAGGTAAGGACAGTTATCTGTGGGCCAGGCAGGGATGAGCACTGATTGCTTGGCATTAATCCCTACAAGCTCTACACTTTGTAGAGAGCCGAGGTGGCGCAGTGGGTAGAGTGCAGTACTGCAGGCCACTTCAGCTGACTGCTATCTGCAGTTCAGCGGTTCAAATCTCACTGGCTCAGGGTTGACTCAGCCTTTCATCCTTCCGAGGTGGGTGAAATGAGGACCCAGATTGTGGGGGCGATATGCTGACTCTGTAAACCGCTTAGAGAGGGCTAAAAGCCCTATGAAGCGGTATATAAGTCTAACTGCTATTGCTATTACTTGCAAATAAACATTGCATTTTAAGGTTAGAAGAGATCTGTAAATAGTAAACCCAACGTGGAAAACTGCAGGTGGAAGAATTGGCCTAAGTTTTGCAGTTATTAATTACTTGTGTCAATGCCACTAATAAGCCCCCCCAGAATCACGTTGTGACAAGATGGGCAGCAAACAAATTTAATAAATAAATAAAATAATCAAATGGCACCATTAAGCACTGATCTCTTAAATTAGTGTTCTTTCAAATTTGGGAACTTTAAGAAGTCTGGACGTCAACTCCCAGAATTCCCCAGCCAGCAGGCTAGATAGGGAATTGTGAGAGTTGAAGTCTACGCATCTTAAAAGTTGCCAAAGTTGAAAAACACTGTTTTAAATCAAGCAAAAAACTTTTTTAAAAAGCAAATAATGTCCTATGGCTAGGAAAGGGAAACAAAAGAAATCTTGTTGGTATTTCAATCAAAGAAAAATTCTGAAGTTCCAACTATGCAACAATGAATAGAAGACGTGGCAAATTTTATTTAGTTCATTTGGCTTTGTAGGTGGTCTATTCTCCTGATATAATTGTCTTTGCCAAGACCTGCCATTAATTGTGGTGTGCTCCCTCCCCCCCTCCTGCTATTGTTCATTCAATTTCTGGGCCCACTATAGCTTCTATAAGAATTCTGTCCTTTACTCAGAGATCATTCAAGCCAGAATTCTTCCTTGTGTTATATTCTGCAGTGCCTTTTTGTGATTGCCTCTGTATTTACACTCCTACATGTCTTTCTTCCCCCCCCCCTTTTTTTTTTCTTTTTAACCTGCAGAGCATTTGCTGGTTAACCACTTTTTCTCACAATATCGTATGGAATTGTGGGTCTTGTTCCCAACCTCAAAAATGTGAAATCACACAAGTACATTCTACCTATATCCCTCAGCACTTTTTTTTTTTTTTAAAAAGAGGTCAATAGAACTCACATTAAAGTCAGCCTAAAGATTATTAATGGCAGCTGGTTCAAGTTCAGGCAGCCCCACATCGACTTAGCTTTTAAATCTTTTTCTAGCAGAAAATTTTTTAGTGGGGTGGGAAGGCTTCACAAAGCTCAGATTCTGCCCTGTTTGTTGCTACACTTTTGGTCAATGAAAAAGCAAATGGGTTTTTTTTTTTGGTCTCCTACTTTTTAAAAAACTACAATCGGAGTAGTATAAGCACATCAAAAACATAATAAAACTTTTGCCAGACCAATTCTCGAATATAGCTCATCTGCCTGGAATACACACTGAATTTCGGACATTAATACAATTGAATGAGTCCAGCAGTGGTGGGTTTCAAAAATTGTTCGAACCTACTTTGTGGGTGTGGCCTTCTTTGTGGGAGTGGCTTGCTGTCCATGTGACTGGATGGGAGTGGCTTGCCGCCCATGTGACTGGATATGAAGATGTCGACGACACTTGTCAGAACCACCTTAAATTACCTCACACACAGCACTGGCATGCATAAGAATATGATGTAAACTTGTTTTTTAAAAGGCATCTTTGGTTTGCGTTAAAACAACTTCAACATACGCAATGTTCTGATTGCACCACAAACGCAGTAGTCATCCTTACCTTTCACAGAGGCACTGAGTTTTATAAATATGAGCATGACAGTGTAGAATAATCATATCCAAGGACCAGTGGTGGGTTTCAAAAAAGTTTGGAACCTCTTCTGTAGGTGTGGCCTGCTTTCCGGGTCCACTGGTGGAACCTCTTCTAACCGATTCGGTAGATTTGACGAACCGGTTCTACCGAATAGGTGCGAAATGGTAGGAACACACCTCTGGAGTCCAGAGGTATTTCAGGAGAAGAGTACTCCACTCCTCTACTCACAATAGAATACCTTATGCCACCAGGCTTGAAATTTTGGGCTTGGGCAACCTAGAACTACACCAACTAAGGTCTGACCTAAGCGTAGTACACAAAATTGTTCGCTACAATGTCCTACCTGTCAACAACTACTTCTGCTTCAACCGCAATAATACATGGGCAAACAATAGATACAAACTCAAGGTAAACCGCTCCAAACTCTATTGCAGAAAATATGACTTCAGCAACAGAGTGATCAATGCTTGGAATGCACTACCCGACTCTGTTGTTACATCTTCAAACCCACATAACTTTAACCTTATCTTCTAGTGTGGACCTCAGACCTTTCCTAAGCAGTCTGTAAGGGGGCGTGCATAAGTGCACCATCGTGCCTAACATCCCTGTCCTATTGTTCCCCATTTATTCATACCCATTTCCTATGTTCACGTCCATGTTTATACTTATACCTGTTACCTCGTACATGTTTGACAAACTAAATAAAATAAATAGAAATAAAATAATGAAAAATTCTGACCAAAAAAATGTGGGCAGAAAGCATGGGAGGTAGATTATCCCTCAAGTCATCTGCCCCTCAGATTCCACTCAGAGAATTTTAATTCACTGAGTGCAGATCCTCCTAGTATGAAAAGTGTTTTCTTTCCTGTGTCTGCAGATCCAAATCCATCTGTGAAATGTCCATTGATATAACCACTTAAGGATGGGTAATTTCAGAATGAGTTCATTGTCTTTGTTGAACTTTATACAGCTAAATGTACACGTGGAAAGCAAGCCAAAGTCATGGAATATGAACAGACTCAGAAATACCAATGGTTTTGAAGACCTTCTAGCACAACATGTTTTGAAGAATTTTAAAGTATTTTGAAGTATTTTAACACTGACCCACCAGATATTGTTGATTTCTCATAGGCAAAGTCTTGAAGTTATCACTTCACCACCAGTGGTGGGTTTCAAATTTTTTGGGAACCTACTCTGTGGGTGTGGCCTCCTTTGTGGGTGTGGCTTGCCGGCCATGTGACCTGGTGGGAGTGGCTTGCCAGCCATATGTTCTTGTTCTCTCTCTCTCTCTCTCTCTCTCTCTCTCTCTCTCTCTCTCTCTCCTTCCTTTTGTCTCTCTGTCCCTTTTTTCTTTTTTCTTTCATCTCTCTCTCTCACTCTTTTTCTTTCGTTTTTCTTTTATTTATTTATTTATTTCTCTTTCTCTTTGTGTGTGTGTCAGTCTGTCTCTCTCTCTCTCTCTGTGTGTGTGTGTATGTGTGTGTGTGTGTGTGTGTGGCAGTGGTGGGTTTCAAAAATTTTTTGGAACCTCTTCTGTAGGTGTGGCCTGCTTTCCGGATCCACCGGTGGAACCTCTTCTAACCGGTTCGGTAGATTTATTTATTTATTTATTTATTAGACTTATATACTGCTTCATAGGGCTTTTAGCCCTCTTTAAGCGGTTTACAGATTTTTTAGCAAATTGAGTCAGCAACTTGCCCCCACAGTCTGGGTCCTCATTTCACCCACCTCGAAAGGATGGAAGGCTGAGTCGACCTTGAGCCGGTGAGATTTGAACCGCTGAACTGCAGATCAGAGTCAGCTGAAGTGGCCTGCAGTACTGCACCCTAACCACTGCGCCACCTCGGCTCATTATTTGACGAACCAGTTCTACCGAATAGGTGCGAACTGGTAGGAACCCACCTCTGGTGCCAAACTAGAGAGATTATGTAGCATCAGGCTAGTTAATTTATTGCGGAGACTTCATTTTAAGTTACGCATGAAGCAGATGATTATAAAATTCTGTAAATTGATGAAAGGATCACAAGGAAGACATCTGGTAACAATGAGACTACTTGAAAGTTGTAGTCTTAGTATCCCATCTTTTATTCTCAACTATGAATGGTGATATTATTTTTATCTTCTCATAAGGAAATAGGGATTGTAATTTTTTTTTAAAGCAGCAATAAGATAGTAGAACTCTTCACCCATGGTTTAAGAATGCTACTAGTTCTGGAAGCATACACTTGTTCCAATTAAGCATTATATCTATGCTATGATCAGGGCTGTGCTGGAGCCAGCTTGTATCAGCTTGCGAGAGCTGATTGCTAAATCTTCTGGAATTTTGTGAGCTGGTTGAGAACAGAGCTCAGCCACAATGCTGACTTTACTGATCAGCTGTTTGAAGACTAGCAGCCCAGCCACAGAGACATAAATGGAGTTGGCAGAGCCTGTTGTTAAAAATTTACCTGCACACCACTGGCTATGATGCATTTGCAGCCCTCCCTACTCATATTAGTCAACGAGACAGTTCCAAGCATGCATACAGAGTTGCCCCCTTTAGTAAAACTTAAGAGATCTCACTGAAAGCAGGAAAGCTTTTCCCTCCTTGAAACTGTTGTGGCATCAATCAGGATGTTGTTTAGGCCAGAGGTCTCCAACCTTGGCAACTTTAAGATTTGTGGATTTCAACTCCCAGAATTCCTCAGCCAGCAAAGCTTTAAGACTTGTGGACTTTAAGACTCGGAGTTGAAGTCCACAAGTCTGAAAGTTGCCAAGGTTGGAGGTTGGCGATCCCTGGTTTAGGCCACATTCACTAAAGTCCGAAGCCCAGCACTACTCAATAATAAGAGTTTCATTGGATGTTGTAACAGTCCGGTGTTCCTAGGCCAGATATCTTCCATTATCTCTAAGAAAGTGTACCTCAGGATGGGGAAATTACACAAATCTCCATTAATTTTGCCCTTTTGTTTGTTTATATACCTATTTTGAACCAATTAGCATTACAAACGCAGACTAGAACACTTTATATAAGGTCACAGAGAGATAGAATTGTAGAAGCAATATTGTATTAGAGTTGTATTACTCTACAACAGGATTCTCCAAACTTGGCAACTTTAAGAATTGTGGACTTCAACTCCCAGAATTCCCCAGCCAACCATTTCTGGGAAATTCTGGGAGTATTAAAGTTGCCAGGTTTGGAGACCCTGATTTGCAGTAACGAAAATATTGGGAGAAGTTTGGCAGTGCCCTGTAACAATTATTAAAAGGGATACTTTTGGTTAGCTGCAACTCTCGCCATCAGGAAGGCAAAAGAGTAAAAGAAGCAAAGCTTTCCCACTTGCTATTTCAAATAGTAACTAGGTGAGTGAGGGGAAAGGAAGAAAAATGGGAGAGAGCACTTTTGGAAGAAATGTCCTTCTGGGTTCAGTTCCAAGTGGAGAAAAGACACTGGAAACATGGAGGCTGCTTGGAAAGATGGTTTAATGGTGGACAGGACCACATGGTTTGAGATCCTGGGGAAAAGGAAGATTGCATGCTTCCAGATGTTGGGTGAAGAGAAAAACATAGATGCTGAAAGTCCCTGGTTTTATGCCCTCTCTGGGCTTTGAACTTGAGCTTATATTCTGATTGGTTGTCAGACTCCCATGGGGCCATGCAGGAGCAAGTCTGCAGGCTGTGTTTTGAGTCCAAGTGGTTGAGCATTGCTTCTTCCCAGGTGTCATGTGGTGAGATGGGTGGAAGGCTAATCCTACCTTTGTTATGTAAAATAGACTGGCCCAAGCCTTTAATGGCCCATTGACAAAGATGGGGGCTATTAAGAGTGAGCCTGTTTCCTGCCTAAAAACATATTTCTCCATTTCTCTATTTCTTATCCAGGGAAATATAATATTCTGCGCTTTCAATATTTCTCAGGATATTTCATTTTTCTAGGAGAACTAGTTTAGTTAGTTTAGTTTAGTTTATTTGGTCTTGTATGCCGCCCACTCCCGAAGGACTCAGGGCGGCTTACAATAAACAAGGGAAGGGGATAAATAAACAAAACAACACTTTAAAAAACACAACATTCACAATTTCTGTGAGGCTGGATATTTCACAAGCCCCCCGGCCTGCTGGAGCAGCCAGGACTTGGTGGCTTTGCGGAAGGCCGGGAGGGTAGTAAGGGTCCGGATCTCCACGGGGAGATCTAGAACTAACAGTGTACAGAGAGTAAAAGCACAGCAAGAAAATAAAACCCATGCTGCCCAGGCTTCAAATGTCACCTCCAGATCAAGAAGAACATGTTACTAGCAGACTTTGCCTAACCTCCTAGATCAGAGGTGGATAACAATGGCAACTTTATGAGCTGTGGACGTCAACTCCCAGAATTCCTGTTGGCTCAGGAATTGTGAGTGTTGAAGACCACAGGTTGTAAAGTTGCCATTGCTGCCACCCTCTCCTAGATCAAACGCCAGGAGGAACACCCATGTCTCCCAAGGCTTAAAGAAAGGCAATGCGTGCAGGGCCATCCAGATCTCTGGAGAGGTTTATTTATTTATTTGACTTACATTGTTGTAAATCATTGCTGCCCATCCCATATGTGATTTTAGAAATGCTCTTCTACAGGCAGGCACCGCCACAAAGGGCACCATTTTTTAAAAAAACAGAGAACTGGTTCACTCTCCGTTTGCAGGCAGCACTACCAGTTTGGGAAAACCGGTCCAAACCGGTAGGAGGCCAAAATGCAATACGAGCCCCCCCCCCCCCCCCCCGAAGATTAGGTGGCCAGTGGGAGGCATGCACGCATGCACGGTGGAATGGGTTGGGACGATGGCTGGCATGCCTGCAGAGAGGGCTCTGTGGGTCGCCTGTGGCATGTATGCCATCGGTTCACCATCACAGCCATAGGGAAAACCTTGCCAAGAAAACTGCAAGAACATCTCTAGTCAACGTGTCTCCAAGAATCAGACACAACTGAACCAAAGGAAAATCGTGACCCGACAAATGCGCGCCCAACAAAAGCGCGCCGACAAAACCGCGGCGAGAAAACAGCGACGTTGACAGCGCGCTCACAATAGCGCGCCGACAAAACTGTGCCCACAAAAGCGCGATTAGGGTTAAGGTAAGGGTAAGGGTTAGGGTTAGGGTTAGGGTTATTACGTTGTTTTCGCGTTGTTTTTGTCGGTGCGCATTTGTCAGCACGCTTTTGTGGGCGCGATTTCGAAGTCACGGTTTTCTCACCGCGGTTTTGTTGGCGCGCTTTTGTTGGTGAACCAAGGAAAATATATAGTTATTGTTGTTTTAATCATAGAGATCTTCTTACCTCCTATTTGACAGAGATATTGATAATATAGATAGTATTCAACTTACAACAGTTCATTTAGTAAGTGTTCAAAATTACAATGGCACTGGAAAAAGTGACTTTATGATAGTTTTTCACACTTACGACCACTACAGCATCTCCATGGTGATGTGATTTACATTCGGATGCTTGACAACTGGTTCATATTTATGACGGTTGCAGTGTCCCGGGGTCATGTGATTACCGTTTGTGACCTTCAAGTAAAGTCAATGGGGAAGCCAGATTCACTTAACAACGGTGTTACTAATTTAAGAACTGCATTGATTTATTTAACAAATGTGGCAATAAAAGTTGTAAAATAGGGCAAAACTCACTTAACAAATTTCTCACTTAGCAATTGAGCACGGGGCTCAATTGAGGCTGTAAATTGAGGATCACCTGTAAAATGGGGTGATATGGAACAGAGGACAGACAATAAAGGAAAATATTTCCTATTATAACATTTTGTTGCAGATCGTATTTTTTCAGTGTGTTTTTCACCAATATAGTTAATTCTGTTTTCTATCAAATTTGAATGTAAGAAACATTGTTATACCTGGTCTGCTTTTGAATCAATAATTTCCTTTTTTTATTATCCCACTATGTAACAATTGTTAGAGACTGATAGTCAAAGGATAAAACCTAAAAGTTACACACTGCCTACTTGCAGAGAATTCTCACACTTTTCTCTGGAAATGATTCAATAGATTTGCATTAAGCAGAGTGGGTGGATATTCGCAATTTCAATATATTTATTATGTTAAATCTATTCTATGGATATTTTATAATGACGATTTTGATTACTAATTGGATATAATCACTTCTAGAATAAATCTTGGAAATTAACCAAATGCTTTAATGTGAGTACAGAAATCTTGAATCATATTTTGGCAGATTCTTCAGAACAACAACAACAACAACAACAACTTACTCTCTGACTCAGAATGCAGCTGTACTAACTTACCTGAAGACCTAGGACTACATGTGAAAGTAATTAAAGGAGTTGATTTCCAAGGAGTAAACAGCTGGGCTGGGCAAATTGTTTACACATCTGTCAAATATATAAATTAATATTCATATTTATATTGCATCCCTTGTGTAAGAATGTATTTATTTACAAATAATTTAGCATATTAGGCTTTGAAAATCCCCCTCCTTACAAAGATTCCTATTACAAATAAATATACAACTCGAAAATTGATTTATTTTGATGGTCTACTCAGTTTCTGCTGGTTTGACATGGATAAAATAGAATCCATTCAAAAATAAGCATACCCCGGCAAATGGATTTCATGTAAGCCCACTGTAATTTACGATTACCATTCCTGTTGAGGAGGGACACAGCTTTGATCAACTTGTAGGGCATATCAAGGGATATATTTAATGCTGCTCACTAAACATGGGTTGAACTAGAGCAGGGGTGGCTGGGGAATTCTGGGAGTTGAAGTCCACAAGTCTTAAAGTTGCCAAGGGAACTCTGAACTAGAGCCTTGGATGGGGACGGGAGGATGTGCAGGAGTTTTAAGGGATATACTGTAATGTGTGTTTTAAGGTATCTGTTCTGCCTCTGAAGATGTCCCAAATACCAAAAACTGGGCACATATTTTTTATCACACACTCATTCTGAATTTTGGAACTCTAGAGTCACGAAAGAATATTAGTGGATCATGTAACCAAAGTTCACACTTCTTTGTACACCTGCTGTAGAATTTACAGCTGCAGAACCTGTATAGGGTAGAGCATAGCACCTTACAGAGTCAGCATTTCACCCCCAATAATCTGGGTCCTCATTTTACCCACCTCGGAAGGATGGAAGGCTGAGTCAACCTTGAGCCGTGAGATTTGAACTGCTGAACTGCAGCTAGCAGTCAGCTGAAGTAGCCTGCAGTACTCCACTCTAACCACTGTGCCACCTCGGCTCCTCTTTACACAACTGAGGTACCGGTAAATTATGGAAACAGCATAGAATCATGTTACAGATGATGTCACCGTGATTTCTCCTGAACTCCTTTAGAAGAAGGATAGGCAATGTAGTATCCATGAACACCAAGGAACCCACAGGCAGTGTTTCCTGATCTCCATCAGCTGCTTTGCTTATTAAAAAAAAAATGAATTTGGAAGTTGTCACACTGATAAGCAGCTCCTCTCGTACCACTTTTTATGATATGAATGTTTCTATATTGTATTTTGAAATCATTGTAAGCTGCCAGAGTTCCATTAGCAAGATGAGTGACCTTTTAAAAAATATTTTCAAGGAAGCCTAGGGGGATCCATATTTCCATGTATATCTACTTAGGAAATAAAAGTGGTAAGTGTTCCAGCTCAATCCTTCTCTGAATGTGTAACTGCCAGCCATATATATATATAAAAGCTGGGAATGGTTGAGAGAATCCTCAAGGCAAGAGAAAGAGATAGAGAAGAGAGCAGACCATTTGTGAGAGCCCCTATGATATATTCCCTTCATGCTGTAGATAGGACAATCATTTTTAAAAGATTGGGTTCCTCCTATTAGAAAATAAGCTTCCCCTACAGATGTTACAGAACATGAAATCACAGTTCCATCATTGTCAGTCAATGGGAATTGGCAAAAAAAGGGAATTGCAGTTCAACAAATCAAGAGAATGTTGAGTTGGGGAAGGTTCGTATCATGGGTGAAGACTAGTGAGAACAAGGGGAAGCAATTAACACCATGTGTGTCTTGATCTCATCACACAAATGAAACAAATTACACTCTGATAACTACATCATTGTGGCTTCTACCATGGTGGGTTCAGATGATACCGAGACAATGAAAGACTTGACATATGGCAGCTTCAGTGGTGGGTTTCAAAACTTTTTGGAACCTCTTCTGTAGGTGTGGCCTGCTTTCCGGGTCCACTGGTGGAACCAATTCTAACCGGTTCGGTAGATTTGATGAACCGATTCTACCGAACCGATAGGAACCCACCTCTGGGCAGCTTCCCATGTTCCTTTGCTTTGTTTTGTTAGCCCATTACAAAATTAAGACATGGGTGGGGGGGGAATGAACATTTCATCTGGACACGTTTCAGAAAAAGTAGCGGTTGCTTCAAATAGCAATGCTTGAACTAGTTTTCTTCTTCTTCTATGGCTTGTAGGATACGAAATTCTGGCTGATTTACAGTTTTTTCTCACTGGTGAGCTTTGTGGATCCAAGCCACAAAATGGCAATTAGGAGGAGTAGCTGGTATAATTGTGTCTTGTTCCTTGCTTTCCTATATGTTTTGTGGCTGATGTGAGTTATAGAAAACAGCAGGATAAGATTTTGTAAATCATGGTTTGGGCTATGCTGAAGGCAGACATGGGAAGAAGACATAAAATTGGACTTGCCAGTGATGCTATAAATAAATAATGAAAAAAGCCCCTCATTTCCTTCCCCCATCCCTTTCCATCCCTTTCAAAGATCTGTTTAGCATCTCCCAGCATTCCAAAGGCTCTGTGCTGGCTGGGGAATTCTGAGAGTTGAAGTCCACAAGTCTTAAATTTGCCAAAGGTTGGATACCTTCTCTACGCTCTGCAACCTGGATCTTTCTAGTTTGCTCTGATTTAAAAAGTGTAATTTATACAGGTCCTTTTCTTTAAAAGATTTTTTTATGGCAAGGGGATAGCTAGTTAATTTGCTCAGATAACAGAACAATCTGAGGATGGATGGCAAGGTGTTATTTATAGGTTTTGAATCAGTCAATTTCTAAGCTTTGCTATCATCCAAGCCGAATGAGGTGTAGCTCAGGATGGTAAAGATGACATATATAGTACAAAGGGTCATACAATCTTTTAAAAAACCAAATTTTAATTTGTTACAGACCAGGATGGGTAGCAGCTGGAGATCTTTATTCAGAAAGTGATTTTTTGGTCACAATTTGGGGTGGAGGTCTCTTCCATTTCAATGGAGTTCATGTTCTCTGCTTCCTATGGGAAAGCATCAAAATCAAACTCACAGAGATTGTTGAACACAGAAAATCTATACAGGACTGCACCTTTTTAGAGATCGTATTTTTTGAAAGTCCACATATCAATGGTTTACCTTAGGTGCAGTCCCAGTTTTCACTCCTGGCATTTTCATTTAAAATATTTCCTTCTGTAAAATTTGTCTTCCTCAAATTCTTTTGCAGGTTGACCTCTTAGGACTGTTTGTATATTATTAGTGATGTATTATTTCATGTGATAAGATGTCTTTCATTGTTCAATTGATTTTCTTTATGGTAGAATTCAAATTGCCACCATAAAAATAAAACTGTAATATTCTTTCTAAATTATATAGCTGTATGATGGAATGATCAGAAGACATTACAGAACCTGTCCTAAATAGTTCCATTTATCAGCTTCCCCAAACTAAGTTTTGATCAGTTCTGGTTTAGATCAGAGGTGGTATTCAGCATATTCTGACCAGTTCTGGAGAACCAGTAGCAGAAATTTTGAGTAGTTCAGAGAACTCGTAAATTCCACCTCTGACTGGCCCCGTCCCCATCTATTTTCTGCCTCCCGAGTCCCAGCTGATCGGGAGGAAATGGGGATTTTGCAGTAACTTTCCCCTGGAGTGGGGAGGAAATGGAGATTTTACAGGATCCTTCCTCTGCCACGCCCACCAAGGCACACCGCGCCCACCAAGCCACACCCACAGAACTGGTAGTAAAACTTTTGAATCCCACCACTGGTTTAGATGTCATATTTGTTTGAATAATAAGTCTAAAATGATTTCTAATCTTGATTTCTAATCTCGATGTGTCTATCTTTTTCAGAATATAATGTACAGCATTTTTTTTGCTACAAACTGTATTTTGTATTAGTTTTGTCTAATTAATCGGCATGGAATTATGTGTATAAGACCCCCTCTGATAGAAAGAAAAAATGGAGATTCTGTCTTCCTATGACTCTTTCTGCAGTATTTTTCCTCAACTCTCCAGAATATTATTTTATAAAAAAATTCAGTGAGCTGAAAAGTTATAGGAAACACACACGAACACACCCATCCACCAAATATAATTTAAAAATGATTGCTTCCATTTACAGCAAGAATAACACTAGTGCCTTTCCATTTCTCTGTCTTGTTGGTGACCTTTCCAACCTTATCTTTTCTCAATGTATTTATTTGAGCAGAAGCTTGGAATGGATTGACAGCAACAGAGAGAACATACATATTTGGTCATACTTTCAATATGATACATGTCAATAAACTTAAAAGTTGTAAACTGCTTCTAAGATAATGCACTACTAGACAAAAAAGAGAGTGAGTGATGGAGACCTGATGACCTCATTACTATCAGAACGGTCATATTTGTATTCCCTGGGATGCTATTGAAAACGGGCAGCATTTTTGATTTTCTCAAAGATTCTGACATGCCAATCCTTTCCTGAAATCCTGCAACTAAAAGAAGAGGTTTAGATGAATGAAAGAAATAAGTTGTAAAAACATTTATATTAACTGAGCTTATACGTGCATGCGTGGTGAAATCATCCAAGCAAGGAAAGAGAAAATTAATAGCAGAAATTCAGGACTTTCTAAATCTCTGTGGACTTGTATTACCCTCATTTGATAAGAAATTGTTGAATTTTTCTGTGCATTGAAACAATGGGAGAAGAAATATTCATAGCAGCTCTAGGTTGACATAGAGAAAGACTTAATTGGGGAGGGGCCCAAATCATCTAGAAAGAGTGCAGAGAAGAGCAACAAAGATGATTAGGGGACTGGAGACTAAAACATATGAAGAACAGTTGCAGGAACTGGGTATGTCTAGTTTAATGAAAAGAAGGACTAGGGGAGAAGGACTAGCAATGTTCCAATATCTCAGGGGTTGCCACATAGAGGAGGGAGTCAAGCTATTCTCCAAAGCACCTGAGGGTAGAAGAAGAAGCAATGGGTGGAAACTAATCAAGGAGAGAAACAACTTAGAACTGAGGAGAAATTTCCTGACAGTTAGAACAATTAATCAGTGGAACAGCTTGCCTCCAGAAGTTGCGAATGCCCCAACACTGGAAGTCTTTAAGAAGATGTTGGATAGCCATTTGTCTGAAACAATATAAGGTTTCCTGCATTGGCAGGGGGTTGGACTAGAAGACCTCCAAGGTCTCTTCCAACTCTGCTATTGTATTGTATTCACATCATGGCCTCTCAACATAATATCTATCCTCATTTGACCATTGGGCTATTCATGCAACATTCAAACAAAGAGTTTTGGCTATTAACACCCAAACCAATATTGAATCACTTGCAAGTATCAAATGGCTGACAAAAAAATCAAATAATCTTCCAAAAGGAAAATGCTTGACTGTGGGTTTGACTCAATACATATGACTATAACTTTGTTACTTATCACTATTTATTGTATGTACATTAAGAGCTTATGCACCGAAAACAAATTCCTTCTATGTCTAATCACACTTGGCCAATAAAGAGATTCTATTCTATTCTATTCTATTCTATTCTATTCTATTCTATTCTTTATTTCAATATTCGAGTCTAGTCTAGTTAGTCTATACCATAGTGCGTGGATGTGCCACACCCATAATGCTATGTGCATGACCCCAGCGTGCATGCGCGCATGCGTGCATGGCCAGCACTCCCCCCATTTTTGCCGTGCTTTTTTTGCCCTCCTTAGGCTCCAGAGGCTTTATAGGAGCCTGGGGAGGGCAAATACAGCCTCCCGCACCCGGAGGCCCTCTGGAGGCTTCAGGAGCTGCCCTGAAGCCTCCAGAGCATGCAAAACCACCCCTACGGGCAAACTGGAAGTTCAGGAACGGATTTCCGGTTTCCTCATAGGGCCGGTTTTTAGCCCTCCGGAGGCTTCAGGGCCCTTCAGAAGGCTTCCTGCTGGAAAGCAACTATTTCTGAACCATTGCTAAGGAGCTGTATGAATGAGTCCTTTAAGTCATCAAGAATAAGATTTTCAGCACACCAACATATTAGGTAAGTTAGACTATCTATCTATCTATCTATCTATCTATCTATCTATCTATCTATCTATCTATCTATCATCTATCTATCTATCTATCTATCTATCTATCTATCTATCTATCTATCTATCTGCTATCTCTTTTATCTACGTATCTCTAGTTTTGTCTCTATGTCTATGTTTTCTCTCTCATCTATCTGTCTGTCTATCATCTATCTATCTATCATCTATCTATCTATCTATCTATCTATCTATCTATCTATCTATCCATCCATCCATCCATCCATCTATCTATCATCTATTTATCTATCTATCATTTATCAATCTATCTGCTATCTAACTATTTTTTATCTATCTATATATCCATCCATGATCTTTTTAACTGCTATAAATTATATACATTCCTAATAGTTTAATCAGTGCACGTCTTCTCATGGCACTGATGATGAAATATACTATTTCAGAGCATAACTGTCATGAATAATGTCTACAAGAATTGTATCAAGCAAAATGTTTTGAAATTCTTAAAAAGACTCCAACAATGGTCTAATTTGTGGTTTATATCACACCCTAGTGCACAACACATTCATTGTCTTTTGTTTATTTAAATTAATTCCATATGAATTTGAAACAGAGTTTTTGTTTTGCTTTTTTAAATCAGATATATAAAGATTAATAAATTACGATTTTAGTCATGTGCCCCACCCACCCTTTAGTATATTGCAGCTGATTGCTCTGCTATATGTTTTCTTACACATAATTTTTCAAAGATATATAGTTTATCACATTTAAAAAATCCTTGCATATATACAGTGAAAAATATAGTTGAAACTACCAAAATAAATATAGGTTGAGATGTTTTACTGCATTTGATGTATGAGAAATAATTCTGCTTTTGGGATGGATGGATAGAGTCATTAGATAATGGACCAATTATTGTACAGAAGAAAAAGTAGGTTATGAAATTATGCATCTTTCATAGACTAATATAACTATGCATCAGCTATGGAGTACTAGCCAAGGTGTACATAAATAAGTACATTTTTTACCATCTAAATAGCCTGGGTATATCCAGAAAGCTGCCAGCAGCAACATCAGGACATTATTAAATATTATTCATTACCTTCCATGGGAAAAAAGACACTTACTCCTTCATCTGCAGTCCAGAAAAGCTGTTGTGGTATCCCCCGGGGGATTTTTTTCTTCTTCTTTTATACTTTGGAAGTCTTAAATTTTGGCTTGCATTTAAGTTTGTGGATAAAACTCAGTGGTTGCTCCCCCCGCACAAGATAATGCCTTGATGGAATCAACTTAAAATTGTTTATCTTTCCAATTCACAAAAAGAGATGCACATTTCATCACTGAGCCACCACTAGTTGCAAACAATGGAAAATCTAGCATGATACCAATTTTACCATTATAGGCAACTTTCATATTTATTATTGGAGCCAGGAGTTTCACCCATGCTTTATGTAACTTTTTTAGAAAGCGATTAAAAAAAAAACACCTATAGAGCTAGATTGTGATGTCTACTATTTAATATACAGCACAATATTAAAATCAAGAATAAAAATGTTTGAGCGAGTAAGGAACTCTGATCACTTACGGTAGGAATACAGTGGTATGTAGCTTGGTAGGTGTCAACATGAAAACTAGATGCTACGCAAAGTAAAGGAGACAAATCCAGTTTTTCTTTATTATTTGCAATTCCATCATTGTAGTGGAGAAGAAATATAATCAAACAGCAAAGCAATAGCAGACTCTTCCAGCTTTGATCACTTGATGTTCTCAGTGAAAGAAAAATCAGATATAGGCATTTAAAAGTTCACTTCCAGGGAGAGACCCTAGAACGGGGAGAAACAACCTGGGACCCACTAGGTATTCTGAACTACAACTCCCAGAGTTTTATGCTAATGGCCTGCTTGAATGAAGCAAATGGAAGTTCAACTCCATTTTTTTCTGAAAGTCACCAGTTTGCCGATCTACCCCCACCCCCCAAACCCCACTATCTGTTGAAATACAAGATAATGTTGAATGTTCTGATTCCATTTAAGTGCTAAAACTGTATAGATAGTGCAAGGATAATATCTAGCAATCAACCATCATTTACTCATCTCTGATAATGGAGGTTAGTGCTAACGTAGACTCAGCTAGTGCCCCAGGAACTAATTGCCTTTTAAAGTACAAGGCACCCTGTGTGGTGACATTCTGCTACTACCTGTAGTCTCACCTTACCTGATGAGCTAATTAGCTGAAGCAGCTAAAGAGGATCTGCTCACAGGACTCCCCCTCCCCAGCATGCATATAATTTTTTAAATCCCTTCTGTCCCAATCTTGGCTATAATAACCATTTCACCGACATCACTAAGAAAGAAGGAAAATCAACTGCTTGGCTGCTTTTAAACTACGGTAAAAAAAATAAAGATGAAAGGAAATCAGTATACTAAATTTACCAAGTTATATATGGCAGCCTCATAAGCTCATTCCTTTGGCTTTTGGTCCCACCATGTGGAACTAATGAATGGATAGCATATGTAACGTTAGAGCAATATTTCTGATTTACTCCCTAAAACGTTTCTGATTGTTTCATGCCTTCCTCAATCAATATTTTTTTCATTTAAAATTCCAAATGCAATTCTCTCCCCCACCCTAGGCTTGTCTCCAAAGAAAGTTAATTATGTGTGACTAGTGCAATAGTCCCACTCATGTCAGTGGGACAAACACCCGTACCTTGGTCTTGCTAACATCCCATTGATTTTGGAAGGAACTTGGAATGATTAATTTTCTCTGGGTGAGGCCTCACTGCTTGGAGGGCTCTGTTTAGTTGTTTTCAATTTTCTGCTATCTCATATGGTAAGAATAATTAAGTGCTATTTTGGTTAAGATTCTATAGGCGACATTTAATGTGCAGGCTAGCTGGTTGGAGTGCATGGTGATGAGTCCCTAAATTACTAGCAGAGCCGCATTCTCTGTACATATTTAGGGATTTAGCCTGAAGGAAGAATCACTGCTTTTTTCTTTTAGATGCTCACATTTATCATAGGGAGCAAAGTACCGTAACTGATTGTAGAATGCAAGACAATTCACTTTGTCTGATCACACTGTGATTCTCTGATTCCATGTGAGTATAAGGATTGAGTCTTGATGTTTCAGACTGCACAAGAGGGTTTAACGAGGCTCCATCTTCTTGCCATAAGCATTGACCAATTAGGATTGGCTATGATGAAGTAGCTCCAGAAATTCCACTTTTCTCCATTCATGGTCTAAGGCTCTGGCTAGGAGGCTTCGGCCCACAAGACCAATGGAAAGCAAAGCAGCTAAGAAAGACATTTAGAGGCATGTCACCTTGTTTTAGCATGTTACTGGCAACATGAACACATGTCCTCTGTGTTATAGTAGTGAAAGAAATGACACTGAAAGTGACAGTGAGAGTGCTCGGTCTCACTGATCTTCCATATATTACATTAGTGATTGTTAAATGGCAATCTGAGACCAATTCTTAAAAGTAGCTGGCTCTCCTACTACTTCAGGAGCAAACTAAGGGAACTCTGGTGCTTGGAATTGTTTGAAGACATTGAGTATATAGTCATTCTGACAGCATTTGGCATATGGAAAGAATAAGGGAAGGAAGGGGGCAATTGCCAGGAAAACACCAGCAATTTCCCACAAGACCGGCTGTTTATTCTTTGCTCTCCTCCTGCCCACTTCATGTTATTTTCTCCCTTGAGTTGAACAAGAATGGCATATTAAATTATACTGTATTGCTCAAGATGTTATTTTAGCATTTAAGGTAGGGAGTTCGGTGAGTAAGAAATATGAACAATAAATAAATAAATTTATAATAATGTACTCAATATCCATTGATATGAATAAAAGACTCCCTGCAGGCTTATAGATAACCATTGCTGGTATGAATCTGAATCCCAATTTGCACTGATTTATCTTTCCCAGGTACACCTCCATTTTAGTCTAGTTTTCTGAAGGGTGGGGGGTGGGGGAATCCCTATACAGAAAAGTTGCCAGGAGATGAATTAAAATAATATTTGCAAGTTTGATCCTTAGAATTTATCCTCTTCTGTTATAGAAGTTACTCACTTAGTGCTGGTCTGTTTGTGTCAAAGATAGTTCAGTGTGTGTCCATTAGATGGATTGTTGTTGTTAGTTGCGAAGTCGTGTCCAACCCATTGCGACCCCATGGACAACGTTCCTCCAGACCTTCCTGTCTTCTACCATCCTCTGGAGTCCATTAAGCTCACGCCGATTGCTTCAGTGACTCCATCCATCCACCTCATTCTCTGTTGTCCCCTTTTTCTTTTGCCCTCAATCTTTCCCAGCATTAGGCTCTTCTCCAGTGAGTCCTTCCTTCTCATTAGGTGGCCAAAGTATTTGAGTTTCATCTTCAGGATCTGGCCTTCTAAAGAGCAGTCATGGTTGATCTCCTCTAGGACTGATTGGTTTGATGGTCTTGCAGTCCAAGGGACTAGCAGGAGTCCTCTCCAGCACCATAGTTCAAAGACCTCAATTCTTTGGCACTCATCCTTTCTTATGGTCCAACTTTCACAGCCATTCATCGCAACTGGGAAAATTAGATGGATACAACGGGAAAATCTAGTAGTTGAGTAATACTTTTATGAACTACAAGTCTTCCTCAAATGAGTTCAGTTCTGGAAGGATTTTACTGATGTATCCTTTTTTTAAAAACTTACCTTTGTCTTTTTCCAGGTCTGTCTCTATGTATAATTTTGGAAAGATTCAGAGGCTTGGCTTCAATTACTAGAAAGAAATATCCTTGAGGCTCTCCATTAAAGAGGTAGATTTATTCATATTTTGACTAGATTTTCAAAGATGCTGAGTACTTAAACTACTACTACTACTATGGTACTACTACCACCACTACTACTGCTGCTGCTGCTGCCTGTGTAAATTATGGATGATCAAAACCTTTGAAAAGGAGGCCAAAATTGTCCTAAAACATTAAATGCTTCAGGGCAGGAGTTTTAGGGCTTGTTCAATAAACTGTAGCGTTGTCTCCCCAGACAATAATATATGAGTAATAATAGTAATAATAATAGCTAGCAGATTTTAGCCAGGAGTTAAGAATATTTGATGTGATATTCCCAGGACTTTCGTGGAGCGTTTTGTTCTTTTCAGCAAAAGTGAGCTCTTGTTTTACAGGCCATTATCCTTGCAGTACAAAATAGAAATGCCTGAAAGCAATTTGGAAGTGGAAAGGTGTTTTGTCAGCTCATGTGCAGCTTGGATGATTTTCCATAATTTCTTATTTCATTTTCTTGAAACAACTTTAATCAAATGCTGCCAACTGGCAGCCTCCCCGATCTAAGAAAGGGCTGGTTTGCTTGCAATTATTTTGCATTGTGATGCCAAATGACCAGACTACTTAAGCTAAACGCATCCATATGCGAGTATACAGTCCACATGCCCACCATCTAGCAAAAACCATTTCATTCTTTTAGCGGTGATTCCACTGGATAGGGATTGATTTGTAAGAACGCAACAAGTAGGATAAATAGTTAATTGAGCTAGAAGTTCTAATAAATGACTGTAAGGCAGATGACGCACAGATTAATTGGATTAATCGTGGCACGACAAAAACGCGCTCGACTAAAGCGCGCCCGATTAAACCGCGTCACTGACGTCATCAACAGGGCGACAACAGTGAGTGCGGAGAAAGAAGGGCACTTTAAATAGCTCTTTGAAAGCAAGCCGATTCAAGTTAAGGTAAGGGTTAGATTTAGGGTTAGGTTTAGGGTTAGGTTTAGGGTTAGGTTAAGGGTTAGGGTTAGGTTTAGGGTTAGGGTTAGGATAAGGGTTAGGGTTAGGTTTAGGGTTAGGTTAAGGGTTAGGATTAGGTTTAGGGTTAGGTTAAGGGTTAGGTTAAGGGTTAGGTTTAGGGTTAGGTTTAGGGTTAGGTTTAGGGGGCTTAGGTTTAGGTTTAGGGGTTAATTTTAGGTTTAGCGTTTACAGCGTGCTTCTGTCTCCGTGCTGTTGTCGCCCTGTGATGACATCAGCTACGCGGTTTCGTCGAGCGCCCTTTAGTCGAACGCGGTTTTGTGGTGGAACCAGATTAATAACATATAAAGTAATGGTTTACTAACCACTGTTTGAATAAGCTATATTTAACTATGTTTATCAACAGCTAATTCTAAGTATGAATTAAAAATCATATTAAGTCAAAATAAAAGCACATTGACAGAGCGGTGTGGTAGCCTAGTGGTGAATATGCTCACCTGCCACTCAGAAGGTTGAGAGTTCAATCCTGGGTAGTGACAGATGTTTCTCTCTCAGGGTGCAATGAGAAAACATCTGCTGAGAACTCCATGTAGGCATCAGGAAGGGCATCTGGCTAGTAAATGCTCAGCTCCATTCAGTCACCCTGATTCTACCCCAAATTAAGGTATTACAGGGTCATAAAAAAACACACTGACACACTATGGCTTACTTTGACATGTAAACCCAAGAAACTATTTATTATAAACTTAATGTTCCCACACCCAGTGCTAAGCGAAACTCAAAACAACCACATTCTACATAACATTGGGGAGTGTGACCTCTGGGTTGACAACTACATTTTACTGCATTAGTTTTATTTTCTTCTCTTTTTTCCCTTTGTTTATTCTTTGTTATCCCTCAGTCGTCTTTTCTTTCTTCTTTATTGGCCAAGTGTGACACACAAGAAATTTGTCTCCAGTGCATAAGCTCTCAGTGTACATTCAAACAACAAAGTAATATAATTGTGAGATATCAATAGGAGAAAATACGATAGTAGGAAAGATGAGACGGCTAATAGTAACCCAGCCCTACTACATTGGTAAATACTGTATCCCTAGACATGACATAAGGGATATGGTGGCTTAGTGGATAAGACACTGAGCTTGTCGATCAGAAAGGTTGGCAGTTCAGCGGTTCGAATCCCTAGTGCCGCATAACAGAGTGAGCTCCCGTTACTTGTCCCAGCTTCTGCCAACCTAGCAATTTGAAAGCATGTAAAAATGCAGGTAGAAAAATAGGGACCACTTTGGTGGGAAGGTTCCATGTGCCTTTGGTGTTTAGTCATGCCGGCCACATGACCACAGAGATGGGAATCTTTACCTTTACCTTAGACATAAGACAGTAATGCAATGGGAATTAGATGTTCAGGACAAGAAAAAGAAAAATGGTTTCTTGTCTAGTTGTTTTGGCATGCAATGCCCTGCAGTGGGTCCTAAGGGAAGGAGCTGAAACAGTTTATGTCCAGGATGTGAAAAATCTGTAGATATTTTCTCAGCCTGCTTTCTGATCAGTGCAGATAGAGATCCTCAGCGGAAGGCAGATTGGTTGCAGTTGTTCTTTCTGCAGCCGTAACTATCCCTTGAAATCTGTACCTGTCCTGTTGGGTTGCTGTACCAAACCAGACAGTTATAGACGTGCAAATGACAGACTCAATAATTCCTCTGTAGAACTGCAGAGGAGCCAGGAGTCCTATAATTCAACTCTCTTTTTCATAACCTCTAATAATGACCAAGCAAGTTGCATTCTGATTGTCTCTTTAGCCATGTTACTCTGGAAAAAAAAAGTTAGGTTACAGAACCTTGGACACTGATTTTCCACCAATAGACAGGTTAAGACAATATCTGTTACCTCCTTGGTTCCTTTGATTTTTTTAGCTACATCTCATTTTAATTAAGGTGCAGTTTATTTATTAAATTTATATGCCATCCATCTCACAGTCAAGTAACTTGGCTCGCTGCTTAGGATACAAATGCAGTATCTTTCTTTGTAAACATCTATTTTCATATCCAGAGACTCAGATTCTATTAGAGTTTAGTGTATTTATTAAAATTAAAGTTCTCTAATCATTGGTGCTTCTATACCGGATTGAATGAGCCGTGTGCATTGCAAAAACACATGACTTTTGTCACACTGGTTCAAAGGGGGAATTGGAGCTATTTATGGAAAAGTTTCATTTTTGGAAAGGCAGATCTCATTCTGTTTTTGGATTGTTTTAAATATCGGCGGATGGAAGATGCAGGAGCCTGAACTCAAAATCAACTGATTTATTAAACACAAGAGAAGAGGTGACAGCGATTCAAACTCGCGAAGATCGCGCCAAGGTATTTATACCCACAATGTAACCATTTAGACCCAATCAGAGGCCGAGTACTGTCCAGCAACTGCTGACGCAGTACCTCAGCCAATCAGGGAACATTTGCTGGCTAGCAACAAGCTATGCTGCGCCCCAGCCAATCAGGGCGCAGCATAGGCTGTTGCTGGCCCGGTTAGAATAACTTGGAATATTCTACACCCCTTCCCCACAGTTCTGCGCATGCTTGGCTAAAGGCGCATGCGTACAAGTCCTCAACAATGTTGCCAATCATGGAGGCTGGAGAGACTACAAGGAGGAAAGGTCCAAAGAAGTCCAAGCCTGTAACTCGGTCATAGAGCAGCATAGGCTGTTGCTGGCCCGGTTAGAATAACTTGGAATATTCTACAGATTGTGTGACCCAACATCACCGAATAGTAAACCTCATTAAAGAGACCATGAGAATGTAGCTTTCACAATCAATGTTAGGCCTGGATAGGCAGTGAAAAAGCAAGCTGAATTATCGGAGGCCTAGATCGGTGTACATAGAAGAAATGCTAACAATGAATAAAAAAAGAAAAAGGATAGGAGAAGGCTAATGAAATTACCCAACTGCGCAAAAGATCACTGAAAAGAAACAAAACACCTCTAATGCTTCTGCTCTAAATCTTCCGCACTAACATTTGCTCTATTGGGTGACACTGAAATAAAGGCCATGCAACAGTGTATGATGATGTTACCTAGCAGAGGTGGGTTCCTATCAGTTCGCACCTATTCGGTAGAACCGGTTCGTCAAATCTACCGAACCAGTTAGAAGAGGTTCCACCAGTGGACCTGGAAAGCAGGCCACACCTACAGAAGAGGCTCCAAAAATTTTTTGAAACTCATCACTGCTCCTTAGATATGATTATTCTACACTATCATGCTCATATTTATAAAACTCAGTGCCTCTGTGAAAGGTAAGGATGACTACTGCGTTTGTGGTACAATCAGAACATTGCGTGTGTTGAAGTTGTTTTAACGCAAACCAAAGATGCCTTTTAAAAAACAAGTTTACCTCATATTCTTATGCATGCCAGTGCTGTGTGTGAGGTAATTTAAGGTGGTTCTGACAAGTGTCGTCGGCATCTTCATATCCGGTCACGTGGGCGGCAAGCCACTCCCATCTGGTCACATGGGCGTCAAGCCACTCCCACAAAGGAGGCCACACCCATAGAGTAGGTTCGAACAATTTTTGAAACCCACCACTGTTACCTAGTTAGAGTAATGAAATGTCTGCAAAAAAACTCAAGCAAGCTCAGAGAGGACCAAGGATCCCTGAGCTACAAATATTCTCCTTTATCTGAACATTTTGCCCTAAACGATATCACTTCTGCTAGGTAACACAACCTGTTTAGGTGTATCCCCACCAATTTTTATAGCATTTCCTTGCTGCTGGTGCTGTGTTTTTTTCTACCAAACACCACTCAGTATTGGCGAAGTCAAGGCTGAGTAACGTTTTCAAGCAGTGGGCCTCACTGGTCAAGATAACAAATTGTTAGAAATTGCCTAAATTTTAAGATAAATCTTACCATCAGATCTTGTATAATATTGTTTGAAAATTTGTTCAAACAAGTTCAAACAAGAACATTGAAATCAAGTCATAAGACAAATGGTTTACAAACTGTAATAACTAGATTTACACCATTGTGCTAAGCATGTTCCAGTTTAGAGAATAATCAATTACTTTTCAGCAATTCAGTTTGATTTTACAATTGATGTAACTTTTGCTGATAATATTTTTAATAAAATAAACTACAGTACAGCAGCTTTTTAAATGCCTGATTGTTCTGCCTGAGCCTTGAGAGACATGCACACACTGAAGGGATGGCATGGTAAGGAAACCTCACTGCTGAAAATCTACTTGCTAGGAAGTTATTGCAGATAGAGGAGCATTATGAGGAAAAAATGGGTTTGGGGCTTAAAGTTAAACCCAGCCTGAGATGGTGAGTGAGACCTCGCTGAAACGTTGCCAAGACAATCTCAATCTTACATCTTACACAGGAAAAGACCTGAATACAACAAGATCAGCATACCGACACCCGTGAAAATCTCTCTGTGTGTGTGTGTGTATGTGTGTGTGTGTGTGTGTGTTTGTGTATAGATAGATAGAGATAGAGATAGAGATAGATAGATGATAGATGATAGATGATAGATGATAGATGATAGATAGATAGATAGATAGATAGATGATAGAGATAGATAGATAGATAGATAGATAGATAGATAGATAGATAGATAGATAGAGATAGATAGATAGATAGATAGATGATAGATAGATAGATAGATAGATAGATAGATAGATAGATAGATAGATAGATAGATAGATAGATAGATAGATAGATAAAATGAACTCACAGTTTCCTGGTTTCTAGCCTGGAGTTTTTATCAAGTAGACCAAACTGGTTCTTATTAACAAAATTAATATAGACCTGCTACGAAGCTTCTATTATTTTAGGATAATAATAAAAACTAATGAAGAAAAGAACACTATGAATCCTAGATGCTTAGCACTTTAAGAACAATGTAGTTCTCCCCTCATCTGTTCTTCATTTATAAAATGAGAGAATATGACTTAGGTTTGCAAAGTTTCACTTGAGTGCTAAGCTGAAGAATTCCATTACAATATATTATTCTACAATAAGTTTTGTAGAGATGAGATCTTATTGTGTGAACTCCCAAGTGGCAGCTGTTAACAGTTGGCAGAATCCTTTGAACTTGATTTACTTACTCAAATGATATACAATTATGAATTAAATCAGATTACTCTGGGTTTATGTTAAAAGGCTGTTTTTAGGTGCCACATGACAGGCATCAGGTACAATAAGACGTGCCAAAATTTTTAGTCTGCCATCACTGAAAAAAGCCTATCAAGAATGGCTTTTTAAATTCATTTTTACTCATACAAGAAATGTAATTGGCTTGGTTTTGGAAAAAAAAACATTGCTTAATTCACTTTCATGTGAAATGGGATAAGTGTCTGTCATCCTCGAAAATGCTGGTGGCTCCCAAGTAACGTCAGTAAAATTTCTGGAATTCTCTTCGAACCCCCCCCCCCCATTTAATGTAAGAATGTGTGGGTGGAGAGGACTCAGAAAAGTTGGAAGTTGGAAATGCTCCTTTCTTTTCTTGTAATAGGAAAGAGGAGGAAAACAACACAAAAGATAAAAATGTCATAAAAGTTAAAAATCAGTGCATTTTCCTTTGGCAGGTTGTTTGTTCCCTGCGACGTTTTGGTCTGGATTTTCCCTCTTCTTCATATTTCCGGGTGTAACTTTTATGAACTATTTAAAAAGAACAGAGTTTGGTGGCAAGCTCATTTTTCTTTCTTTTTCATCTCTCCTTTTCGGAAAAGTTCATGCCTGTCTCTAATGCTGCAAGAAGAAAAAAGAGCTGTACATTAATTGAATATAGCAGCTGAAATAAAACACCAGCTCCGATTCTTGCTGAATTTCCATAAGCGCCTCTTAAGTTCCCAAGGCTTCCCTCAGGGAATCTTCTAGTGGCCAAAGGCTTTGGGAGAAGAGTATGAGAAAGTGAAGTGGGACAGTGAACTTACATTCCATTCTGAGTCACCTGCCAGGGACAACCTGTGTTTATAAAAAAAAAAAAGCCCTTTGCCTAAAAATGTCGCTTGGGGCTGAAAACAGTCCTCTAGGTATGATCTTTAAAAATATTATTGAAATGTGAGTGTTTTGCAGGAGTTGCCACAGAAACAAACCACCCCATGTAGGATTCAAAATAGGACGTCTAGACAAACTCCTACTGTCTGACCTTTTATGTATTTCCTAATCGAACTTATCTTGCCAACCAGTTGGGTGACTAAGCAGCAATCCACTTTATACCATGTTATAAAGATCCGACGAGGCCCAAATCGCCATTATAAATTTCAGCTGGGCTTCTTCAGCAACTTGCAGCTTCCTTTACCCACACAAGCCCTGGGAGGAATTCCAGGTTGTGATGTGTGCACTGGATCATCATGAAGTAATTTTGGAGTGTGTGTGTGTGGTGGGGGGGGGAGGCAGGGAGTGTGCTGTAATATCGGAAAGCCGCAACTGAATTGTGAAACAGAGGCTGCTTTCATCCAGCAGGACCCCAGAGTTTATATAAAACCGAAAAGGAAGACTGGAGAAAATCTGTGGTGAAAACAAAAACAGAGAAACCGGTGACATTACAGTCTAGAGAGCAGCCTCTTTCTTTCGGGGCAGCCTTTGGTCTGCTTCTTTGTAATACTAGATGTTGAAAGTGAACTAAGCATCATTTCACCACTTGCAACTCGCACTGCCTCCCCCGTCCCCGTCCCCAAAGTAAATATGTTTATGCGTCCCTCATCCTGGCCCTTTTCCCCAATTCTGTAAAAAGCAAACTAGAGCTGATTTGAAAATTAATCCATCAACCATGAGGTAGAAACAACCCCCCCCCCCCGATTTATCCAGTTGTCTCGAGAACTTTCAACATTTATTTACGGATTGCAAGATTTGAATTTAAATGTCTCATGATGTCCTGAAAAAGTACACCATGATTTCCAATCATAGCCAATGGAGATTTCAGAGGGAAAAACTACCGTAATCTAAACAGCTGCCTTGAGTCAGTGCCGGTCTCTAAGTTACTGTTCCCTTGCAATGGAGACTGACGATGAGACTCTTCCCCAATTCATTGATTAATTGGTTCATTCATTGATTCATTCATTGGTTCATTCATTGATTCATTTGTTCATTCATTCATATTAAAATTAAATATCACCAACAATATCCTGTTTGTGATTCTCTCTTTCTCTCACTCCAATCCAAGGGATTTTCATTCAAGCATCTGGGTATCAATGATAGATGGGAGTTTGACCGACCTTTTCATTGTGTAATCCATAAAGAGGTGTGGGGGCTTTGATTTGGGTATCCACCAGGCATGAAATCCTCTTATCTTCACTACTGGTTTGTCTAGGCATGCACAGAACCTTTGTGCATGTGCAGAATGTGCGTTATGACATCAGGGTGAGTGGGCGGAGCAACACACCACCGCCACTACCGGTTTGCCTGAACCAGTGCAAACCGGCAGAATACCACCTCTGGTATCCACCATATTGCTGATTAACCTAGAATTCTGCCATTTCGTGTGGAAGGTGTCAATATCCAGAAGGTCTTCTTCCAAGAGGGCCCAAAGGAGGAAGAGGGGGGAGATAACACAGCCTGTATATCTTCAACAGATCAGGCCTCCAATGCATTCAATGCATCCAGTGCATTCAGTAGAGCATTTTCATGACGGCAGCAACCTAATTACTCTACTCTAATTACTCTGTCAAATATGCCATTTATGTGCTGGCCTACCATTCTCCTCCCATCGACTGCAAGTCGATGGGAGTTACTCTCCAGCAATAGCAATAGCACTTAGACTTATATACTGCTTCACAGTGCTTTACAAGCCTTTCTAAGCAGTTTACAGAGTCAGCATAGTGCCCCCAACAATCTGGGTCCTTATTTTACCCACCTCGGAAGAATGGAAGACTGAGTCAACCTTGAGCCTGGTGGGATTTGACTTGCCAAATTGCAGGCAGCCAGCAGTCAGCACAAGTAGCCTGCAGTACTGCACTCTAACCACTGCGCCACCAAGGCAACTCATAATTTTCCAGAAAGAGGAAATGGGATGTAGATAGAGAGCTGAGGGGGTGTTCTCCCCCTTATCACTTTGTCGCTCTTTTGTTTAAGAGATTGCTAATCCAAAGTCACTTCCTTTTGCCTGACTTCCCAGAAAATGGGAAGTCTAGACTCACATCAAGCAAATGTTCTTTTGACATTTGATGACATGTAGCTAGTTAGGTGCTAAGATTTGCCTATCCTATATTTCCTATCAACAAATCTCAGTTCCCTTCTGGTTATAAAACTTGATTCATTAATCCTTGCTTTCATAAAGTTTGTGTTTAAGTGCATTAAGCTGCTTTCTTTTCATAAGAGTATAAAATGACCTTTGCACATTTGTAAAATGTGAAATCCTTGATTTATTATGATCTATGTGAGCTTCCATGGGATCCTTGCAACAGTTGATAAGAAGGGATCTTATAGAGAATCGAAATAAAAATAAGTACACTTATAAGAAACTTGTCTCTTGAATTGCCACCAAAGATTCTATTTTTTTTCTCTTGGGTAACATACCATGCTGAAGAATATTTGCAACTAGCCATGCCTGAAATATGTCATCAAAGTGGATTTTTTTTTCTTAAGAGTTTCCCCCCCTTTTTTTGTACACTTATGTAAATTTTTCAGCCATTCTTGAGAATGTCCAGGATATGGCAAGGAAAATGGATGAAATGACATACTGCATATTTGGGAGTCCTTTTTAAAAAAAACTACGGCTTCTTTCTGTCCAAATGATCCTATTGGGAGCATGAATGAGTTTGAGGAGTGGAGGGAATGAAAGAGAGCAGGGCTATGAGGTAAGAAGGGGGAAGAACAGGCTCTCTGACAAGTCAGTCTGCAAAAGTGGTTAAACTAGCTAATTAATTGTAGTACAAAGAAAAATCTCAGCCAGTGATGATGAGTAAATGCCTGAAGGGCCAGTTCAGCTGTATCCCCCCACCTACTCCCTAAAAGCACAAGGGGGCCCTTGGAGTAAATTCTGCTTCAAGAGACGTTTCTGCAGCTGGAATGGAGAATGCTTTCGGGAGCAAAGAGGAGGAAAACTCCTGGCACGGAGAAAACTCCTTTGTGGAATGGTTTCTCTGTATATCCAGAGGGAGAAGAGCAGGGAATGGTTTGAAATGTTGTTGCTAGCTGTGGATGACTCATCCTGGAGGGTTCTCTGGGCACCGGTGTATTTGAATGTCATTTTCATTGAATACAGAGCTGTCTGTATTTGCGGTCATAAAAATAAAATGAAACACGTTTTAGGTAGCAATGAGTTATAAAGTAAGTATGAAAACCATTCCTGGATCAACAGATCATAAATAGGTCAGTGATTGATTACAAGAGGTCTGTGGGGGTTTTTGTCTAAAGAAAAGAACTGTTTTTCAAACCTGTTCAGAAACTCTGGCCGTCAGTAGGAATGCAATAATTCTCATCTTGCGCCTTTTAGCTTCTTTTTCGTGACTAGAAAAGAGAGCGAGGTAAAAATTACAGTATCAAAGTATGGGACGCTTGGCTCAGTGGCTAAGAAACTGAGCTTGTCGATCAGAAAGGTTGGCAGTTTGAATCCCTAGCGCCACGTAACGGAGGGAGCCAGGGGTGTGTTGCTGCCGGTTCGGTGCATGTGCAATTTTGTATGTGCATCAGATGCATGCTACGCCTACATGTACAGTTGCCCATAAATAGGTCTGTGCATGCACAGAACATTAAAAAATGAAAAAAAAAACCATGCAGCACCTATCGGGGAACAGGTTCGGAGGCGTGGCAGGTCTGGGTCGCTACCGGTTCCGGCGACCCAGGTCAGCAAACCACTACCGGTTCAGCCAAACCAGTCTGAACTGGTAGGAACCCACCTCTGGAGTGAGCTCCCGTTACTTGTCCCAACTTCTGCCAACATAGCAGTTCGAAAGCATGTAAAAATGCAAGTATAAAAATGGGAACCACCTTTGGCGGGAAGGTAACAGTGTTCTGTCATGCCGGTCACATGAACACGGAGACATCTTCGGACAGTGCTGGCTCTTCGGCTTTGAAACGGAGATGGCACTGCCCCCTAGAGTCAGGAATGACTAGTACATACAGTTTGTGCGAGGGGAACCTTTACTTTTAATTTTATCTAAGGATAACAGTTCTGAATGTCCAAAGATGTAGTATGTTTGCTTTGGAGTAATTTTTCATTATAGGTTATGTTGTACTTCCCATGGCCTCAACTTTCATGGAGGAAAGAAATCCCTTGTCCTGGTTTCTTTCTCTTAAAAAAATGGGATGTTCACAATTTTAGGAACTTATTTGCCTGTAAACTGATACAATACAGATAATCCTTGACTTACAACAGTTAATTTAGTAGCCGCTCAAAGTTACAAGAGCCGAGGTGGCGCAGTGGTTAGGGTGCAGTACTGCAGGCCACTTCAGCTGACTGTTATCTGCAGTTCAGCGGTTCAAATCTCACCGGCTCAGGGTTGACTCAGCCTTCCATCCTTCCGAGGTAGGTAAAATGAGGACCCGGATTGTTGTTGGGGGAAATATGCTGACTCTGTAAACCGCTTAGAGAGGGCTGAAAGCCCTATGAAGCGGTTTATAAGTCTAACTGCTATTGCTATTGCTACAATGGCACTAAAAAAAGTGACTTATGACCGTTTTTCACAGTTATGACCTTTGCATCATTCCCATGTTCATGTAATCAAAATTCAGATACTTGGCAACTGGTTGATACTTAAGACCGTTGCTATGTCAATATGGAAGCCAGATTCACTTAACAACCATGTTACCAACAAATGCAGTGATTCCCTTAAAATGTAGCAAAAAAGATCGTAAAATGCAAAACTCACTTAGCAAACAGAAATTGTGGGCTCAATTGTGGTCGTAAATTGAGGACTACCTGTAATAATTAATACATAAATTATTTATTTATTTGATTTATTTAGTGTATGGGAAATAATACTAGTATAGTAAAAAGTAAATAATACCATAAAAAAGATGAAAGAAGTTACATTTTGATCAGTGGCTGAATCAAAATTTCACAAACTGACCACAAGCAGAGTCAAGACTGAATGGGCATAATTATTCATTGAAAACTTTGCCCAAGGCTTGAATTTGAATGTGATAAAAATTATTGGGGACCTCAAGTTGAAAAGGTTTGGGACAGTGAGCAGGTTAAGATTTTATGGGAATTTAAGACCCAAACAGACAGGCATCTTACTTATAACATGCCTGATATAATAGTTATTGAATGGAAGAAAGCTTGGTTCACTGATGTTGCTAGGATTGAGGAAAAACAAATGGAAAAAATATATGAAATACTGAGAGTTGCAGATCGAAGTTGAACACTTATGGACAATGAAATCCATTGTTATTCCAGACATGATTGGAGCCCTCAGAGCGATATCTTTAGGACATTGTTGATATTTGGAAATACTGAATTTATCCGACCTAAATAACCAAATTTTACAAAAAAACACCCTGCTCAGAACTGCCTATATTTTTAGAAGCTACCTTAATAAATCTTAGGTCCTCCAGTAGAACCTAAATTATTATGTTTCTACCAGTCTGTGAGTCTCAACTCTAGATTACCTACACAAGTCAAATAATCTGTTGAAAAAGAAACATATACATTGACTGATTACATAAAAGACAGCCAAGAATAAGCATTGATGCAAGTTAAAAATTGGAAGTTACTGTATGTGCAGGAAACAAAACATGCATGGCAAAATAATGTAATAAAAACAAAAACAGATTGCTGATGAGGAAAAACATTACATGGTCAGGGAAAAATTGATAAAGATAAAACATGGCAATTACTGACAGCTAGAATATTAAAAAAAGAAACTGAAGGCTTGCTTTTGGCTGCTGAAGAGCAAGCTATTCAAACTAATGTAACAGAGGTCAGAATTGAAAAATCAAATCATTCAAGGTCCAGATTGCACAAAGAAGCAAAAGAAATAGTAGATCATATACTCAGTTTGTACAAGAAGATTGCACAAACTAATTACAAACAAAAGCATAACACAGTTGCCAAATGATTCACTGGAACATTTGAAAAGTTATCATGTGCCAGCAATTAAAAATTGGTGGGAACAAACAACTGACAAAGTAGTAAAAATGAGCAGGTTAAAATATTATGGGATTTCTGAATACAAACTAATGACGTCTGAGGCCATAACACACTAGATTTAACTAGTTGAAAAGAAGAAAGAGTGGATAATTGATGTGGCAATACCTGAATATAGTCAAAAAGAAGACAAAAATTGGAGAAAATCACAAGGTACCAAGATTTGAAAACTGAAACTGAAAGATTATGGCATAAACCATAATGTGGTGATGCCAGTGGTTATAGGCACAGTGGGTACTGTACCAGAAAATCTTGGATGGCACTTATAAAAAATGTGCATTGACAAAATTTCCATCTGTCAATTGCTTTGAAGCTATGTAGAACATTTTGGTCCCATCTCCCTTTGGAAGGGATAACAATAAAATGATTTAATGATTTGAAAACCAGTCAGTGTTAAAATAAGACAATGTGGTTCCTTCTAGCTTTAGATACTCAGTTCCTCCCAAATTAAAATTGGATGAAATAAAACATTTGGTACTGATAAGATCACAACACTTTAAGCATCAATCTCCCATAAAATGCTACGGGGAAATTGGACACAGATCCAGATGGAGAGGAACTGAGGTTCAAATACCATAGATAGAGCAAGACATTTAAAAAAATGGTTAAAGAAAGACAATGAAACAATCTGGAGCAAATTCTTGGAGTAATTAACAGACAGATCCAGACCATCCAAATTCATAAGGGGGAACAGCATACCTTCAAACAAAGAAATCTACAGTGAGTTCAGGCTTGAATTTAGCCAAACCTTGGTTTAGAATGTTTCTTTTACTTGGGAGAAAAGGACTTTTCCCAGTTTGCTTCTTCAGGGTAGCTTGTTTTGACTAATCCATGGCTCCCAGAGATTGCAATTCTCATCAAGGTTTTAGGAAAACTTCCTCGTAGGTCCTGTGAACTCCCTAGAAATATCGGCGCCTTATCACACCTTCAACCCAGAGACACTTATCTCTGCCCTGCCTCAGGGCTCAACAGTCCACTCTCTTGATTTCATTTCTCCTCCACTCAAGCAGGCCTTCTCTTTGCTTCCTGAATCCTGAAAATGTTCTTGGCTTGGCTATTAGATCCTTCCTCACCTTTGGTTCCAGGGAACTTTAACTCCATTCTTACTATGGTTCCTCCTATGGTCTGAGCCTTGCTTGACTACGTCCTTCCATTAGAAGCTAGTTTAACAAAACTGCATAGCTGCTCCCAATCTCCACTTTGCTTAATCAGTTCCCTCTTCCACACCTTATTCCCCCCACAAGTGATCTGTTCCTTTCCATATCTCTCAGCTCTCTCCCTCCCTTTAGTCTCATACACTAACCCCCTCCCCCACAAGGGCAGAGCTGAAGAGAACCTGTTGAACAAGTTCAGACAAATATCTTCACCTCCATTCCTTTTGCTTGGATTTTGCAGTAAAAGGTGAACTCTCCTGCCTGGGAAATTGGACCTGTATGTATTGGCTGATAGGTTGCAGATGTGCCAACCTGGCCCAGGTATATACCAGGCTATGCAAGATTGGGTCTATGTTGGAGACAAAAGGATCTGCCATACTCTTAACTGAATAAATGGGAGCAGGTGCCCATCACTACAATAGCCATAAAAAAAGATGGCACCTCTTTGATGTACCTTCTAACCATCAATCTTTATTTGATTTCAGACTCAGACAGCACTTACCTGTTGCCATGATTGCTCTTAAAATCCATAGAAAGATAAATAACCTTTCCAACTTTACTTTGTCATCCATATGGATTTCAGTATAGCTTTATACTTTGCCAAATTATTTGCATGAACCTCAGATCAGAAGCAGGGTTATGTTTATGAGTTGCTGTATTCCAAGCCAATCCTACTGACAGCTATTCCCTTTGTTAGTGCTCATGTGCCAGTCTTTTTGTTCTCTCCCTTGTTTTACTTGATCTGTACATCCCCCATTTTCTTGCTTAGTTGTAAGAGAATTATACAATTCTGGTGCCTCCAAATATGAAACAGTTTATCTCTTGCGAAAGGCTATGTTTTTTTTCCTCTTAATCCCTAAAATTGATCTAAGGTGACTCACCAGTAAACGTTGCCTGTCTAGCAAGCCAAATAAGCCAGCATAATTAAATACATTTGGACATAAGAAAAACAAAAACAAGGACTGAAATAATAAATGTTGCATTCCTAAAGCTTTAGTTGTATACACATTTATTTAGGTGTAGTTTATCTGAATTCAAAAGACTTCGGTTGAAGTGATACCCATCGGCTTACAGTATAAGGATACTTCATAGATAAGTCCCTGTAAAGCCACCAAACTCACTTCTAGATATTTATTGTATCTATGACCTAATAAAGATTTGATTCGGTCACTTCTGGATAAATATCCTTATACTGGAGGTTGGAACTGATCCTTTTTTTAAACCCACCTTTTCTTAATCTCTGTTCTGTAAATTTACAGCAATTGTTCTGACCTAGGCTTCCCCAAAAAGCACAAGGCAGAGTCCTAGTCCCAACAAAATCCCTTTTATTAAACAAATGTGAATTTCTCTCATTCACATTCAGCAAGGCTTGGCAAACAGTCCTTCAAAGGAATATTTATGACTACAGATCTTATCTATCTTGAAAAGCTGCCATGTAAATATTTTCCAAATGAGGTGCTGTGCAAGGAAAGACTTGGCACAGAGTTTCTGAGATTCACGAACAGATCTTCACACTCCTGAAATGAATCTAACGACCAAATGAACGAATTGTCTCCTGCAAAAGCCCACTCCCCTTTTGTTCCTCTTTTATTTCCTATGGGAGGGGCCAATCACCTTTCACCTGTGACTTTACTCCCAAATCTACCCTGGTTTCTGAGTTGTTCTTTTCTTCTGGCAACTTTGAGCATGTGCACAGTGGGAACAGGCTCTAGCTGTTCCTCTGCCTCACTGCTGTCTAGCTCTGTAGGCACCTGATCACTGCCAGACGGCCTCGGCCCCATCTCTGCCTCTGACGCAGAGCCCTCTTATGAGCCTTCTCCAGCCTCCAGGACTGGCCCATGCTCCCCCCCCAACTCCTCACTGTCCGACTCTGCTGCCAGCTCCATTGATGGGCCACAACAGTAATGTCCTACGTCAGAAGGTAAATGATAGCAAGGGAAATGCCACAAAGAAATTCATTTCTTATCAAATATTTTTGAACATATTCTAATCAGGTTTGTTGTCATTTTACCCTTTCAGGTGGTGGAACTTGGTTTTTAAAAAAAGGGGCAAAATAATGTCTTCATACGAATGTCTCACCCAGTGGTGGGTTTCAAAATTTTTGGAATCTTTTCTATAGGTGTGGCCTGCTTGGTGGGAGTGGCTTGCCAGCCATGTGATCAAGTGGGAGTGGCCAGGATGATGTCACTGAATTCTTTGCCCCAATGGATGATCTACAAAAAGAAGATATAAAACAGGAAATTTATTATTTTGTGCACTTACTACTTAAATAAGATTAAAATAAGTACACAAAACAATAAAAGAGCTATTTACAGAAGGAAGATAACTGTCCTTGCCAGCCTTCAGTATCACTGACTCCAATGAATGGCCTGCACAAAGAAGAGACACAGAAATGAACTCTTCCATTGCATGCACTGCATTAGAATGAAACCAGCACACAAAACAATAAAGACAGCTACTTACAGAGGAAGGATGACTGTCCTTGCTGGTCTTCTACATCACTAAACCACACTTGGTCCAATGAATGGCCTGCATAAAGAAGAGACACAGAAATGAACTCTTCCATTGCATGCACTGCATTAGGATGAAACCAGCACACAAAACAATAAAGACAGCTACTTACAGAGGAAGGATGACTGTCCTTGCTGGTCTTCTACATCACTAAACCACACTTGGTCCAATGAATGGCCTGCATAAAGAAGAGACACAGAAATGAACTCTTCCATTGCATGCACTGCATTAGGATGAAACCAGCACACAAAACAATAAAGACAGCTACTTACAGAGGAAGGATGACTGTCCTAGCAGTCACACTCTGTTGCCTATTCATCCTGTTAAATAATACTAACTGCAGAAGAAATAAAACAATATTGGACTCGATTGTGGTTGTAAGCTAAGGATTACACTACAAGTAACAGAAGAGACCTCTGTTTTCACCCAACAATGTACATTCCTTCTAGGAAGGATGTCCCCCAACAAACAGGAAAGATATGGTTTTTCATCTAAGAAATTAGATCAAGAATGAATGTCATAGGTAGACTCACAGAGCAATACAGATTTATTTTTCTGAAATTTATTCCTCAGTTCAAAAAACAGGAATATATGAATTAGGTTCAGTACTTAGAACAGACCAAGTAGCTATTCAAGAGTTAGTGGTGTCATGGTTAGAAGCAATGGTAAAGCAAGATATGGATTTAAAACCAGCAATATTTTGCTGTGTATTTCAAAGGGAATACAATACATATTTAATTTTACACGTTAACAGCTGCTGGAATTGTGTTTGCACAACAGTGGAAAAACAAAGATATGAAAATGAATAAATATTAGAATGTGCAGGAATGAATAAATTGACAATTAAAATCAAGAAGGCGTCGAATACTTTTTCACGTGAGATTTGTTTTATCAATTGCTGACTAACAGAAACAGAAATTAGAAATCTAAAAGTATGAAAGAAAACACCAATTATGTAAGGAAAGGTCACTAAAATGTATAAGGAAATATTATTAGTACTTGGTCATTATTAATGTGTAGATAACTGTGGGACATTATACACCCACACATACAAACTATGACAGTGCCAGGAAAACACCAAAAAATAACAATTTCCCTCCAAAAGACTGCAGATGAAACCAGTTTTTTCCCCCTAACCCTAAGGACAGGAAAGACAAAGCCACTGGAATAAAAACCATCAAGGCATTGTGGGAAATTATAAAGGACAGTGCCAGGAAGCTCACAGAACCAACAACCACCTCACAATTACCTAAATAACCAGGTATCACATAGAAACACACAAAATCTGCAAAGCTGCCTTGCACCAACCTGGCCTGCCTATAGAAAAGCAGCTACCTTGAGGCACATAAACCATGCACCAACCTGCACACTTAAAAGCAACATATTGCATCACAAATAAAACATTTGCAAAAAGGAATAACATTTCTATAAACAATAAATAAATAAAAATTCCCTAAAAATATATTTAAAAAAAAAGATATTCTATAAATAATTAAAAAATCATTAAAAACCATTTAAAAATATTCTATACACAATAAATTAAAATAAAACTATTAAAAATATTCTATACACAATAAATTAAAATAAAACCATTAAAATATTCTATACACAATAAATTAAAATAAAATTATTAAAAATATTTTATACACAATAAATACTTTTAAAAAAACGTTAAAAGCATAAAGGAAAAAAAAACGGGTCACTTACCAGCAGGCAGAATCAGCAATTCTCCGATGCGATGGATGCAATGAGCAGGCAGCGACCAGGCAGCAGGTAAGGTGGCCTGGCTGGCAGGCTTAGCCAGCCAAGCGAGGCTGGGGACTGGGTGAGGTGGTGGTGGCAAGAAAGGCCTCAGATGGTGGCCAGGAGTCCTAGAACCTGCCCGCCGGCAAAGGACCTCCCTGGACTTGCTTTGCTAAGCATGGGGCGACGGGCGGTAGTTTGTGCGGCATGGCCGCACTCGTGCTTGCTGGCGGCCAGGCATCTTAGGCAAGTCCGGGGACCTTGCAAAGGCCTTGCAAGGTCCCCGAACTTGCCAAAGACACCGGCCGCGCCGTGTAAGCTCCCACCGCTGTCCCCACCCACATGCCCGTGCTTGCTGGCGGCCAGACATGTTAGGAAAGTCCGGGGACCTCGCAAAGGCCTTGCAAGGTCCCCAAACTTGGCAAAGATGCCATCTGCGCCATGTAAGTTCCCACCACTGTCCTCACCCCCGTGCCCGGGCTTGCTGGGCCCATGCAGCCCTGTGCTATAAGCAAGCCCGGGATCCTTGCAAGGCCGCAAAAGGTCACCAGACTCGCTTATAGTGCAGGGCCGCGGCAGGCTGCTCCAGCTGGCCTGCTGCCATCCCTCCCGCTTAGTTGCAGCTTACTTACCTCATTGGCAGGCAGCAATAGAGAGCCAAGCAGGAAAAAAGGTAAGTGGGTTTAGATAGGGCTCTTAGAGGCGGGTGGGGCGATTGGTGAGCCAGCCAATCAGTGAGTGGTGGGTGGGGCAAGCGGGATATGTACGGGTGGGCGGTGGGAGCTGGAACCAGTTCTAAATGGCACGGTAGATTTGGGGAACCTCTTCTATAGAACCGGTTAGAACCGGCAGGAAGCCACCCTTGAACCCACCTTTCTTGCTGCACCTTAGAAAAAAATGCTATGGACCTCCTTGGCATCTGCATTCAAGTGGACTTTTTCTTTTCTCTTAATGATTCACGGAATCTCATCAAGGTTTTGTGGAAGGTCACAGAAGACATGATAAGAATACATCCTATAGTAAAGAGTTTTATGATGCAAAATAGTGTTAACTGCTCCTTGGCCACTTCTGCCAATTAAATATGTTGCTGTTATGAGAAGAACATCTGTTAAATATTTTTTCCCCCAAAGTTCCCCGTGGGTTTTAGAATGACTTTCTTTGTTTCAGTGTGCTGTTAAAAGTCCAGCCTCCATTTTTTTTAAACAGCTAGGCCTTAGAATGGACTCCGAGGGCTTGTTTTCCTTTCCCCCAATACAATCCTCAGTCACTCTCCTCTGTCCTAAAGTTGTTGCCACTTTCTTCCCCAGCGTTGTCTTCTGTGAAGGAGAATGAACCAGAGTCCGGCACGATAGAGACTTAAAACATTGATACCAAAACCCTACAGGAATAAAAGCAATCATGCTACAATGGAAAAGAATAGACAAATGAATCAATATGAATAGTCAAACCACCCACTTCCTGATTATTGTTGATCCTGCCCGGAAATTTTTCTTAAGGATTCCCTGAAGTATGTTTTTACCTGGAGATGCTGGGACACTTGAGACTTTCGACAGGTAAAGTACGAAAACTGTTGCTGAGCTGTCATATTTGTCTGAAAGAATAAGCTCCGACTACAAGCCCGTTTTCCAAGGTGTCATTTTTCACTCTAAAGCTCCATCCCATAATAGCAACTCTAGCAAGTCTCATGAAGGTAATATTTATTTTTGCTGCTGTCACTCAATTAAAAAAAAAGGCAAAAACAAATTACGTATATGCACTTACAACATTTCATTTAGTGAGAGTTCAAAGTTACACTGACTTATGACCATTTTTCATACTTACTTACTTACTTACTGTTGCTGCATCCCCATGGTCAAGTGATCGAAATTAAACCACTTGGCAATTGACTCATATTTATGACTCAGGGTCATGTGATCAACTCCTGCAACCTTCTGACAAGCAAAGTCGATGAGGAAGCCAGATTTCCTTAACAACTGTATTATTAGCTCAACAACTGCAATCATTCACTTAACGACTGTGGCAAGAAAGTTCATAAAATGCGGCAAAACTCACTTAACAACTTCCTCGCTTGGCAACATAACTTTTTGGGCTGCATTGTGGCTGTAAGGAGAGAACTCCCTGCATTTATATTTTATTTATATTGTCTTTACCTGGAAAGTAACATCATACCATCTTGCAAGACAGCAATTGTTCCAATTTGGTGTTTTCCAGATGTTCTGCAATTCATCTACACTACAATGAACTCCAACCACAGGAGTCATAAGTTGTGTTATGTCTGGTTTGTGTGCTGTATCCAGCACATCTGGATGGCATCAGGTTGAAGAAGGCTGGGATAAGTTGAAACTCTGATAACTGGGTCACACAGTGTGTTTCATACTTGTGCTGTTAGTTAATGTGTGGGCCGAATATCAGCATTCTGCTACAAGAGGATAATGAATTTGAAAGGCATGAGTTCAATCTCATCTCACACAATTATCATAGAAGGTTGGATGAAAAAACTTTTGAGCCTTTTTCATCCTGTGTTTCTCAATTCAAAAAGCTTCAAACCCCTGTAGAGCAGCAGTGTCCAATCTTGGCAACTTTAAGACCTGTGGGCTTCAACTTCCAGAATTTGGCAGCCAGTAAGTCTTAAAGTTGCTGAGGTTGGACATCCCTGCTGACAAGGAAGTCCTGTACAAATCATCACTGCTGCTTGTTTTGTTTGAACCACAGTTTACCTTGGAGGTGGAAAATGACACTGATAATCTGAGAATAAAATGATGCATAAACAAATATATGTAACAATACAATAGAGATAAAATCTATCTATATATAAATGGCTGTGTGTGTGTGTGCAGGCGCGCGCATGTGTGCGTGCTTGCGTGCGTGCATGTAAGTTCCAGTGTAACTCTGGAATGCCTCGAGCAATTTAAAGCAAATTTGGTACACAAATGACTTACTCTCTGGAGAAAAATACTGTCAGGATAACACACCCCTGTGTGTTCTGTTAAGATACAGCCTTTTGTGCCTACTGTACTGCTGTAAAATGGCTTCTACTGTACAATGCAGTGGAGTTTCCATGGTAACGGCTTCACAGTATTCCACAAGGGGGCTCCCTCTGGCAAGGGAGAAAATCCAATATTAGAAATTACATTTGGTCTGGGCATTTTCCCCCTATAAATAAATACTTGGGCAATGCCAGGCTATTGGCTAGTATTGAATAAAGGTAAAACCGTGATAAAATCACCATGTTTATGGTGCCATAGAATCACAATAGGATAGATGTTATAATTCGGGATATGAAGTGTAGATTACCTCCAAGATGGTAAACTCTGGGCAACCTTCTTACTTAACAGAGCTGCTAAAAATCTACACATATGGTGACTAAACCAGATATTGTATCGTTTGTGGTGAAAAACTACAGAGACAACAATTATATTACAACAGTTATTTTAAGTTATTTTAGAGCCGAGGTGGCGCAGTGGTTAAATGCAGCACTGCAGGCTACTTCAGCTGACTGCAGTTCTGCAGTTCGGCTGTTCAAATCTCACCGGCTCAGGGTTGACTCAGCCTTCCATCCTTCCGAGGTGGGTAAAATGAGGACCCGGATTGTTGTTGGGGGCAATATGCTGACTCTGTAAACCGCTTAGAGAGGGCTGAAAGCCCTATGAAGCGGTATATAAGTCTAACTGCTATTAAGAACTAACTGACAAAAGATAATGGACCCCAGAACTACAGTTGGTAAGATAGATATGCTGGAGTTGATAGTCCAACATATAGGTTCCAATTTAGGAAAAAGTGGTTTACAAACGCCAATTTATTTTACTACCAATTTGCTTGTGTGTGTGTGCATACTTACGTCCTTGCGGGATGTTTCTGCACATGCGCAGTAACATCCAGGTGGGTGGGCGGAACCTCCTGCCACTGCCACTACTGGTTCTCCCAATCCGGGGTTAACCGGCAGAAACCCACCTCTGACATACACATATAGTAATAAAATCCTGGAGTAAGAGAATGGAAGTGAATTTACCTGAATAAAGTGGTTTACAGACGTATCTTAGAATAAGAGAGTGGAAAAGGTTGGGGGAAATTACTGAAAAGTGTATTAAGTGCATTCTGTGGGCGGTAGGTGTTTTCCATTTTTTTAAAAAATAGCTCTCTGTAAGGCAGAAGGTAGAAGAAGAGGAAGTGGGGAAGGGAAAAAGTGAAATGTGAAACTGATGCAGATGCAAATAAAATGTATTAAAGATATTCTGAGACTTAGCAGTAGGTATGATTGATACCCCTTTTGACCTTAATGGGGCTTCCCAAAGGGCAACAATTCATTTTGTTGCCTCTTCACGGATAACATGAGGCAGCCTTTTTTTTTTTTGTTAAATTGAGGCTACTGCAAAATGACTAATTGTAAGTCGATTAATGCCTTTTCCCCCTCAAAAATGTATATCCTAGCGGTTCCTATCTCATCACTAGCAGTAAAAACCTCACCCCACAATTATGCAGAATTGTTTTTGCATCTTGAATGAAGTAAAATCTAACAGTCCTCACATTATTATGCACTTATTTTATAAAAAGCAGATCTGACTTGGCTCTACATCAAAACAGGGAAATGCAATTCTGTCCCAGTTCAGGAAACACTAAATTGAGAGAGAGCTCTGAGCTCTGGGCTTCAAGAAAAGACTATTAAGCATATTGAGTATGCTCTCCTGTTTCAGCTGAAGTCTAAGATCAGTCTCAATGCTTTTGACGTTGAGTCTTTCAAAATAGCAATAGCAATAGCAATAGCAGTAGACTTATATACCGCTTCATAGGCCTTTCAGGCCTCTCTAAGCGGTTTACAGAGAGTCAGCATATTGCCCCCAACAATCTGGGTCCTCATTTTACCCACCTCGGAAGGATGGAAGGCTGAGTCAACCCTGAGCCGGTGAGATTTGAACCGCTGACCTGCTGATCTAGCAGTAGCCTGCAGTGCTGCATTTAACCACTGCGCCACCTTGGCTCATAATCATGACTGTGGCCACCACAGAAGGAGAGAAGCAGACTGAAGACTGATTACTAGGCAGACTTGTCGTGTCTTCTACAGATCAGAAGAACTGAGGCCTAATTTCCCTTTTCTCTCTCTACAGTGAATTTGGTTAGTTAATTCAATTTCCATTTTGTCTTCGTCGGAATTCCCAGCTTCTCCTCTTGCAATCAATCTGCAGAAGGAGAGCATTTTTGGACCAGCTGTGGCTTTTCTCATCACTGCATGAAAGTATAAAAATATACTTCAAGTGGTTTCCCTCCCCTCCTCTTTGTTTTATGAGTAGAGGGCAAAAAAGGACCTCCAAGGAGGTACTTCTGAGAAATAGAAGGAAGGGAGAGATGGAACTTCATTTTGTTGACAGAAGATTTGTTAAAGATTTGTAGTGGTAAGCCGTAAATTACATTATATTTAAATCCTTTCGTTTAACATCCATGTACCATGCTTGCAGTGCCCTGCCTTGGCTATTTATATGCTGATTTTTGGAAGCACCATGGGCCAAAGAACAAAGTGAGGTGTGGCTAACTAAATCTTTGGTGATGGGTAAACATTGAAACTGTCCTGGGACATGGGGAAGATTTTTCTAAATCCTTCTTCTAACATATTTTTGTATCTTCAATGATTTACTAATGTATTATTAAAGCAAGGAATGGAAACGTCAAAATAGAAATCGATGGTGAAGAGATAGAATGTGTGGAAAAATTCACTTTCCTAGGATTGTAGATTGCTCAAAGCAGTGAACGCAGGCCAGAAATGAAACATTGGATTGCTCTGGGTCGCACAGTGATGATGAACATGAGCCGAAAAAGCAAGGATACCAGCCTGGCAGCCAAATGTAGGTTAGTCTGCTCTATTGCATTCCTGACTAGCTAGCAGTGTTTGTGAAAGCTGGACCTTAAAAAAGCAAAAAAAAAAATCAACTCCTTTGAGCTGAGGTGCTGGAGAAGGCACCTGCGTATTCTTTGGACAGCAAAGCTGACCAACAAACAAGTAGAGGAACTCATAACACCAGACACGTCCCTGGAAGGCAAATTCACAAAACTGTGTCTCACTTACTTTGGCCATGTCATGTGGGGGAATGCATTTGGAGCAGTGGTGGGTTTCAAAAATTATTCGAACCTACTCTGTGGGTGTGGCCTCCTTTGTGGGAGTGGCTTGCCGCCCATGTGACCGGATGGGAGTGGCTTGCCGCCCATGTGACCGGATACGAAGATGCTGACGACACTTGTCAGAACCTCCTTAAATTACCTCACACACAGCACTGGCATGCATAAGAATATGATGTAAACTTGTTTTTTAAAAGGCATCTTTGGTTTGCGTTAAAACAACTTCAACACACGCAATGTTCTGATTGCACCACAAACGCAGTAGTCATCCTTACCTTTCACAGAGGCACTGAGTTTTATAAATATGAGCATGATAGTGTAGAATAATCATATCCAAGGACCAGTGGTGGGTTTCAAATTTTTTTGGAACCTCTTCTGTAGGTGTGGCCTGCTTTCCGGGTCCACTGGTGGAACCTCTTCTAACCGGTTCGGTAGATTTGATGAACCGGTTCTACCGAATAGGTGCGAACTGGTAGGAACCCACCTCTGATTTGGAGGAAGCAATTATGTTTGGAATGGTTAGTGATTAAAGGAAACCAAGCCATCAAAAAATATGGTGGGTAGAACCATCAAAGCTAACACCAACCAGAGCATAGAAGAATTCAAAAAGTAATGCAAGATCAGAAGAAATGGAAAGACCTGGCGCATAGAATCAGCAAGAGTTGGACACAACATCATCATCACCATCATCATCATCATTCAAACTGCATTTTTAGGGCACTTGGCATTCTCAATAGCCTAGTGGCATAAAGTGCTTGAACATGTCTGTCTTTGCCTTTTTCATTGGTTTGTTGTAGATGGTTCTCTTCTGCTATTTTAATTATGTTGTTGGTGTGTCAATATTAAGAGAATCAAGAGATATTTATAATGCTATATATATAGCCACATCCAATAGAAAGTGTCTTTATTATTGCTAACCAACGTGAGAAACATTTTCGCTTCTCTTTTGGAATCTGTAATTCTGAAGGATGGAAAGAATGAATGATAAATTGCTCACAAAGCTGCTGCCAACCACAGAGGCCTTTTGGTTTCCAGAGAAAAAGTAAAGAGTCCATTGAATTCGGTGGAAGTTCTGGTGACTCATGGATGCATCTGTGCAGGGGGTTTGCCAGATTTTGATAAATGTGATTTTCCTCCCAACTTAAATAGATGGAATTCCTTAGCAGGCCCTGTCCTACTGACCAGACCTAACTCTCAGTTTTTAGACTTAAGCAAATTTATTGCTACCAGTGCTAAGGCACGGCAAATAGAAGTTTCATGGCAGATGTGATTTCAGCTATGGATATGGTGCATGGGTGGGTTCCTGCTGGCATTACTACCAGTTCGGCGCCTGAAAAAGTTTGCACGCGCGTGCTAGCTTCACTCACACATACGCCAGATGTGTGCTCTGTGCGCATGCGCATTTGAACCTAAAAAGGTCTGTGCATGCGCACATTAAAAAAAGGGGGGAAATTACATTTTTTCAACGAAGATTGTTCTGCGTATGTGCAGAACAGAAAATCAAGATGGCAGCCCCAAGGATAGAACCAGTTCGGGCGCGTGTCCAGCCGAGTTACTACCTACTCGGCCGAACTGTCTGAACCGGTAGGAACCCACCTCTGATATGTTGTCAACTTTTCACTCCACTCCAGGGCTCTCCAAACGTGGTAACTTTAAGGCTTGTGGACTTCATGGCTGGGAAATTCTGAGAGTTGAAGTCCACAAATATTAAAGTTGCCAAGTTTGGAAAGTCCTGCTCTGCTCCATCAGAACTACAGATCCATCCCGATAGCTGATTAGTGCAATTTAGAAACAAAAAAAGCACATGGAGGCTTAACTATGGAGCTGCCACATTACTTCTAGCCCATTATTGCCTTATGGAAACATCTTCATTGTGATGCATTCACATGGGTGCAGATGATAGAATGTAGAGTTGGGGCTTTTTTAATTGTATTGTTCCTATATAAGAAAATATGTTTGATTTTGGACTCCATTCTTGTCCTTGCAATCTCTGCAGATATTCTGAAATTATGTCAAAGAGGATCATGAAAAAGGAACTCATGTTAGGCTTCCTAAGAAACTGTGTCTAAAGCCTACCATTATTAAAGAATGAGAAGAGTGGGGAAAATAGTTGAAGGCGTGGAAGTTGGTGTTAAGTTGTTAACTTTGATTATGATTTATATACTGTATATGATCAAAGTTCTGTTCATATATAAGCTTAACTTGATTGGACCAGTGGTGAAATTCAATTTTTTTTTACTACTGGTTCTGTGGGCGTGGCTTGGTGCGTGTGGTGTGGCATGGTGGATGTGGCATGGTGGAAGTGGCAGAGAAAGGATACTGCAAAATCTCCATTCTCACCCAACTCTGGGGCCAGCCAGAGGTGACATTTGCTGGTTCTCCAAACTACTCAAAATTCCTGCTACCGGTTATCCAGAAACTTACAGAACCTACTGGATTTCACCTCTGGATTGGACTAAAGTTGTGATTATGGTCTACAGAGCTGGAGTTCTTTTCTTTTAAGTAAAGAGCACACATACACTTCCCCCAAAGTGATATTTTGCTCGCTCGCCAGGAAAATAAAGAATATCAAGACACTGTTGAAGTATGAGAAAGATGATTTAAGAAATAAAATGCGACATAATTAATGGTTGAAGTTAAAATGTGCTCTAGCTCGTATAAAATCTGATCTTCCTTTAAAATGAATCCACTTTAAAGTTATTTCCATGGTTTTACAGAAGCACCGGCTCCCTTTGTCTAGGTTATTCCCTTTAACCTACTGTTTTCTACTCTTAACTGGCAGTGGCTCCTCAGAGTCTCAGGCAGCAAAGTTTTGTCCCAGTTGTTGCCATTTGTGGTTGCTGTCATGCAAGGAGCCTGACCCTGGTTCATGTGGCTTTATTGAACGATCATCTATGTTCCATGAGGCTGCCAATCAGTTCTGACAGCCAGTTTATGATATTAGAAATGTAGAACAGCCCATCTCTGCATGGACTGTGAGCACAACACCTTGCTGACTGATGTTGATCCCAACACAACTGGAAAGCAATGTGCATGAAGGTATGGAGCTACATTATCAATGTACTTGGCTAAACTAGTCCTAAAGTTCATGAAGTTATTGTGAGTTTATCTTTGATATGTTCAGCAGCTTCACTCCACACCTATGTAAACAAAGAGGGATTATTCAAAGCTGACAGCAAATGAAAATCAATCTATCCCTTGGCTTCATTAGTCTTCATTATGTGACCACGACAACTTTGATTGCTGCCCCACATACATAAGTAATAAAAATGTAAAATGTTTAAATGAGCTGTGCCTCCCAGAAGCTATTATGAATGATTAATGCCAAGCACTCTTTGCTAATTTAAATGTCTTTGAGAACCACATCTGAATAGCCCTTGTGGTTAGGATGATATTAGAACAATATTTGCTAGACCTCTTGTCTTGAGCCATTATGTGGCATGCTTTGATAGCTTTGATTGTTCCATCCTTAGTGAGTCTGACTTCAATACACATTTGACTCCTACTTACTCAGCTCTGACAACAAATCTCATTTGTGCTGTCCAAAGTGACTTCAGGTATCGATGGTGGTCTGCCTTTAAGAACTGCTGATGCTGCTTAGAAGAGTTGAAGTACACACTCTATTAGCAACACTCCAAGCTTACCAATTGTGAGGAAAAGAAAACAGCGTGCATCCCTGTTGAAAGAAATGTCCTTCTGGGTTCAGCTCCAAGTGGGGAAGAAGACACTGGAGACATGGAGGCTGCTTGGAAAGATGGTTTATTGTTGGACAGGGCCACATGGCTTGAGCCCTGAACAGAAAAGGTGATCACATGCTTCAATGTTGGTGGAGAAGAAGAGAAGGGAGTGAGGAAGGGGCTTGCTAGGCTTTTTATACCCTGTTTAGTCCCACCTCTCTGTTTCCTGTTCCTGTGTAAGAAATGTATTCTGATTGGTTGTCAGACTCCCATGGTGCCATGTAGGGGGCTACTCTCTAGGCTGTTTTGAATACAGGTATGAGTTCTCAGATGCCATGTGGAGAGTTGAGTAATATCCCTTCCCCCTGCAGTTACAGTGGGGAAGTCTTTATTATGTAAAGTGGGCTAGCCTGGTTAGTCTTAATGGGCCTATTGACAAAGTGGGGGTGGGCAGGAAGCTACAGGCAACTATTCTGTCTTTTAACACATGCTTCTTTTCACATCCAGAGAAATATTCTGCCTTTTCAATATTTCCTAGGATATTTCATTTTTCTGGGAGAGGGCTAGATGATAACTCCCCACATCCCTTTCCGACAAAGCTGGGAAATAGACTCACCACAGCATTAGCTAAGCCTTCAGATTTGGAACTTCACCCATTTGTAAAAAGGGGATCTTAAAAGGGCAGGGGGAAAGAAGAGCTGGAAATATAAATATAAGATACTAATTTATGCCATTGGTCAATGGAATGCACTGCACTGACTAGTAGTGAATCTTCTATCCTATGGCATGATTTATAATCTCTCCCTAAGGCTGAGACACAATGACTAGCCCAAATTCACCCAAGTGGCATTTTGCTTAGAAAGGGACTAGAACTCATGGCATCCCAGTTTTCAGCTTGGTGCCTCAAAGCCCTTCTTTTAACCTTAGTCTTTGACCTGTTCAGTTTGGTGAAACTTGTACTTTGTGAAAAGTTTCTTTCCCTTATCATACTTCAGTTTCATTGGGTGGCCCAGTTCTAAACTTAGAAAAAAAATAGAGAGAAACACATTTGCATCCATTGTTTTTCCCTGTCTCTAATCATCCTTCTTACTCATCTTACTCCTAAACTCAAACTCAAAGACTTCTGCAGTCCTTTGATTATTTCGCTTAAGTTTTTTGTTATTGCAACTTTTCCTAAAAGCACAATGACCCTCTTTGCTTCTAAGACATGTATTTTTAATTGTTTCTGGTGAAGTATTTTTCCAGCAGTATAATACAGCAACAGCTCTCAATAGCAAGCAACCGGCTAAATAATAAAATGCTAATGAAATACATGAAATATCATGATTTTGAAATGAAATCAAACAAAATTAAAATATTTTCAAAACCTCATATCTAGCACTCTGCCGATATCTAGCATACAGTAAAGAAATGCATTCCATGTTCCTGTTGTTTTCATTTCAAATTCTGATCATGTAATGGTACAAAATTTATAATTGGTTATATTTGTGGCACAAATACTGAAACATTTTATAATCCTGATTATGATAAACTGCTGGGAGCTGCTGACACATGCCTTTCCTTCCCCTAACTGCATCCATTTTCCTGTTAATCACATGTGAGCACCAGCTTAGCACTGTGACTGAACCATGGGTAAGTTTAATTTTAGTTATTCTAATTAAACTAGTTGAAAACAATCTAGTTTTATAATTCATGCTCCCTGTTTAAGAAGATGTGAAAACTTCCAATCTTCTCATCGCAGCTGTTGATAGGAAAGTGAGAAATTCCAAATGTTTGGCTTATCTTCATCAGCTATATTGACAAAGTTTGAAATTCTGACCATATTGTGACTGTAGGTGAAGCCCAGATTCCAGCAGCTGCTCAGAGGCTTTGGGTGACCTGGAAGGGTGTTGGATTCACAGGCATCAAAATAGTTGTGATCTGCTCCTGTGCTGCTAGTCCAAGGTCCTGAGCTGCTAGTCCAGGGTCTCCTCAATTTGTGTTAAAGCCTTTCTAGGTGGGCAACTTCAGAATAGGTTGTGGACAGTCCCTAGGCGGCTCAGTCTGGAAGCTCTTTGGACAGCAGTGGGAGAAAAGATGAAGAGGCTCCTTCTCCTGTAGGAGTGGTTTGAAGCAAGTTAGTGTCACCAGACTCATTTTGTTGAGGTAGGGGTGTCAAAATGGTGGCTTGCGGGCCGGCTGCATTACCTGCAGGCCACGCCCACCTCAGCTTCACAAAGGAAAAAAACATCACGAAACGTCATGTGATGGCAAAGCAACGCCGCGAGTTTGACACCCATGATGTAGGACATCTCAGGGCCTGGATCATTTCATCAAAACAAATTTGTCTCATTTCACACAGACCTAAAAAGAATCTAAACCGATGAACACACTTCTACCTCCACCACCCTGATCTGTGGTAGTGAAACAGTTAGTGTTCTCCATAAGCCAATCAGCTCTCAGTCCAGCTGACCAATGAGAGACCAGTTTGGCAAACTCTGAACTCCACCATGCAATCCTTGTCATTTAACTTCACAGGAGGTGGAAGAGCTGGGAAGGAGGATGAGATGAGGCAATGAGAAAAGTCTTGACTTGCAGTTCCAGTTTTAATGTTACAAAGCAAAATTTTCTTCCCCCTTTCCCTTCCCTTATTTTGGTATATTTATTATAGATCAGTGTTTCTCAACCTTGGCGACTTTAAGTCCTGTGGACTTCAACTCCCAGAATCTGGCTGGGGGATTCTGGGAGTTGAAGTTCACAGGACTTAAAGTCGCCAAGGTTGAGAAACACTGTTATAGATACTTAGATTTATCTTAAAATGGCAAGAGGCAGGAACCCCTCTCTTTCTTACTCCTATCTATTCTTATATCTTTAATATCCTTTGTCATTGTATCTCCAGTCATCTGGAGCCTCTCTGGCTTCACACCTTCCATTTAGAATCAATGGGGAGATCTCATAAGAAGATATCCTGGGGATTTTTCAAAATTGTGGAGAACTAGGGCTGCAGAGAAGTCAAAAAAAGCAACAACAGCAACCACTATATTCATCTGGCAAAGAAATTTTCATCTCGACTAAATAAATTCTTAAATAAATTCTGAAGCAAATTGAGCAACTAATTCCCTCTCGGAGAGAAAAAATGTTCAAAGAATTGGAGGTATTTTAGAATTTTTTATTTCTTTCTTTAAGCTTACAATGCTATTCCAACAACTATTTCTTCTGTGCACAAACCTAGCTTATGTAAGAATTAGGGTGTTAAATTTTTTGCATGCTGGTTACAAAATGCAACAATAGTGCTATATTTTTTAGACCATGGTGCATATGAAAATAAGGGCCAAATAACTCTGTACGTTTCATGCAAACATACAGGGAAGCCAGTGACAAATCTGGTTCTGTTCCAAAGATTTCCAGGTTCCATCTGGACATACAAAAGTACAAAAAGTAAATCTGGAGATAGGATGACTAATTTTGATCCAAATGGATCAGCCACATTAGCGAGATAAACTTCAGGTTGATATGATAAATAACCATCCCTCTTTGTTCTTTGTCACCTTTAGCAAAACGATTAACATTAAATATTGAAGTTATGCTGTAACCCAATTCCTGTGCTGAAGTGCGTCAACCGAAAATGGATGGAATGTTTATTATTCCTAAATCTTGTGATACAGGGTGTGTGGAAAACGGAAAAGGAAATGTTAAGGTTTTAGGTCAATTACCAGACCTATAGGTAGCTACCCTTTGTTAAAGACAAGTGATTTAGATCTTTTAAATACAGCCAGTCCCGTATATTGTTTGATTATATAAAATTAAGGTATCACCATTAATGATTGGGTCTTAAGTTTTTCTTTCTTGCTTGCTCAGTTTTCTGGCTTTTCCTTGAGAGAGGAAGCATGTCAGGTATAAGGAAGATTTCAGCTTGGTTCGTGCTTATTTAACATTGTCTCGTACATATAAACCATTATATTTATTCTTATAAATGAATACATTTAGCACCCAACAGAGAAAATAAATGAAAATGTTTTTGTAAAAGAATACAGTATGAGACTTCAAGCAGTGGTGTTCTGTTAAATAATGAAAATAGTTCTTAGATGACATTAGAAAGGACTGGTTTGTAGTTCTGGGTTCTTTTGCCCATATGCATCCTTTAAAAATGATAGTGTAATATATTGTTATAGATTTAGAGTGTCCAACCTTGTCAATCTTTAAAACTTGTGGATTTCAACTCCTAGAATGGCTGGCTGGGGAATTTGGGGAGTTGAAGTCCACAAGTTTTAAAGTTGACAAGATTGGACATTCTTGTTATAGATGCTAACTACTCAATATGGAATTATATATAAATTATTTAAACTCTAACATATTATTACGTATGGTATATAAGCAAACTTAAGAAATATAAGACTTGTGGCCCAAGGACTGTATGACTTCAACCTACTTGACATTGGTTTCACCCCCTTTAATAATGACTATATCTATTTTTTTTTTTAGGCTTAGTCTGTATTTTCTAGAACAGTGTTTCTCAACCTCGGTGACTTTAAGTCCTAGCTATGCTGGCTGGGGGATTCTGGGAGTTGAAGTCCACAGGACTTAAAGTCACCAAGGTTGAGAAACACTGTTCTAGAATGTATAATCAGTGTTGATTAAAGTAATTCAAATAGTGAAATGGGAAAAAAAAACCACCTCTATTCCAATATAGTTACATTCTGGAGACACATCAAATATTAAACTAGCAGTAATAATATATTTAAAGTTGTTATAATGTCATCCATTATGATACTGTGTACTGTGCTAATAATAGTTCTCCAAGACTTCAAGACCTTTTGCAGCCCTGTTATCTGAGGCACTCCAACTGAATTTAGGACTATTTTTGCTATGTATTCTATTTTATGTAAAAGATATCTGGAGATATCTGGGTATTAACGTATTCAAAGATATGTTCTTGAGTACTCCTTTCCCCACTGATATTACATTCCCCCAACAGTGCAGAATATAGGTTATGTAATGAATTTTTGTCAGCTGGATCTTTATGGAGTACAGAGAATTTTATTAATGGGATTTGGCTAGCTGGCACTGAAGGGCTTTAAAATGCAGATCATTAGCAGAATTTCAAGGCTCAGAGAATTGGGACATTTTTGCCCTAGAATGATAGAAAAACTGTTAAGTTAATCTACAAAGCCAGAAAACCCTGATCATGAGAAATGTCTGAATGCAGCTGCTCAGCCAACAGCTTTTCTTATCACTAGTTTGTCGAGTGCCGAAAAAGTTACACGGAAATGTCGCACACGTGCATGCGCTTGGTGGGGCTCAGGCTCCAGAAAAGCTGAACTTCTGGGTTCTAGCGTGCTTGTGTGCCTGACAATCAGCTGGCCGGCACGCATGCTCAGGCCAGTTTTCGGCATCAGAAACCCGGAAGACTAACAGGCAAGGTTGCGCATGCCAGGCGACATGGCTTCATGCGCCACTTTGGGCACATGTGCCATAGGTTCACCATCATGGAATTAGTGTGTCCCACTGTGTACTTGTACTAGTTGAATATATGTTTATGTCTTAGCAATAAGATCAAAACTAGGATTTTGGTTTTCCTTATGAGGCATTATTCAGGATGTGGAACATTCTGAATAGGTGGGAGTGACATGAACATGTGTTCCATGTTGCAATTGGTGCTCACAATCCAAGATTCTGCAGGTTATAAAATCATCTTGGGGGCGTGGGAACAAAAAAAAACCAACAGGCCACTTTTTGAAGGCCAGTTTTAAGATTTGGGAAGCACAGTGAAAATTTATTGTACATATCAGCATGCCAGCGTTTAAAACCAACTTTCTATTCTTTCCCTTGGGGAAATTATTTTTAACATTATTTAGGTTTTATGCTATGAGTTTCCTACCTCAAAATGGAAGGACATTTTGATTGTGGGGTGAGAGAAAATTACTGATTCAGTAATTCTGGAAGAAAAAATTCAAGAAAGGAAATTTGTAGGTTTTCATGTGGTCCTGGACACACAAGATGCTCATCCCTGGTATAAAATGCTAATATGGAAACAATCTACAACAGGTGTCAAACCTGCGGCGTTACGTGATGTATCGTGACTTTTTTCTCCTTCGCTAAATCGCGGGTGGCATGGCCAGCGCATGACGCATCGGGCCCACGGGCTGTGAGTTTGACACCCCTGATCTACTACTTTTTCCAGGTACAAAGTTGGAGAAGTTAGTGCATTTTGCTTTTCTCAAATAAGGTGACTAGATCAGGCCTGCGAAAACCCACAAGGCCATAAGAAGGCAGCAAAGTGTTTGCATTGTCTATTATTTCCTATCAGATTTGGTAGTTCAGCTTCAAGAAACAAGTACCTGGGCATAACTAACAGAGGCAGGAAAATAAAGTAAGAAACTGGGCAGTAGAGTTTAGAAAGAAATGTAGGAGTACAAATCTTGAATCATTCTCCATGTAACTATCAAAAGACATAGGCTTTAACCCATAGGCATGTATTATTTTTCATGGCTTTGCACTGTTCAGTCTTTGACCTTGTTCCCACCTAATTTTGTTTCATATGGTATTCATTCAATTTTCAAACTAACCAGAAAATAAATGAAAAACTCCCAATGGAGTAGGTAGAATTTCAGATATTCAGTTTTTATTCATAAATGCATATACAAGAGATGCATTGTGTTTTAGAGTGAGACTTGGAAGTAATGAATCTCCAAAGCAGCTTAAAAGAAGTAAATAAAAACAATGGCAAAGAAAGGTCTGGCACTGTGTGAACAATATATTTGATGTTGTTGAAACTCAAACATTGTGGTGTGATATTTGTTGAAAATCAAACATTATGCTTGTGTGGTCAGGACCTCACCCAACATATTACTGTGTCGAATCAAAAATTCTTTGGCAATTGATTTACCTTTTAAAAAAGTAAGAGAACAGAACATCTGAGAATTACAGTAGGTGTCCATTTATTTCTTGGCAACTCCATATTTTAAATGTAGAAACATGAAAATAAACCAGTTCTATTGGCAAGCTATTTCCAAAACCTTGTAGCTCCGTACAAGTTTCTTTGTTTAATGAATGAATAGACGTTGTGCGGAAATATTACTTTTTAAATTATTATTTTTAGCAGACTGAAGATATTTTAAGAAATAGAGGTGCCTGCAGTGTGAAGAAAATTGTTATTTAGAGAGCTAAATGCAGCTAGTCAACTTAATAACAATTAAGCCCAACATTACTGTTGATAAGTGAGGCAGTTTTTAAGTGAGTGCACTTTATTTTATGACCTTTTCAGCCACAGTTGTTAAGTGAATCATGCAGTTGGTAAGAGATTCTGGCTTCCCCCATTGACTTTGCTTCTCAGAAGCCAGCTGGGAGGCTACAAATAGTGATCACATGACCGCGGGAAAGTGCAATGGTCATGAATACAGTATATGTCAGTTGCTAAGTGCCCAAATTTTGATCATGTGACTATGGGGATGTTGCAATGCTCATAAGCATGAAAGTCATTGTTTTCAGTGTTGTTGTAACATTTAATAGTCACTTTAACAAATAGCTGTAAGTCAACTATAGACAGTTTGGTCAAATGGTTAAAACACTGGAAAGCAGGAGATCATGAGTTCTAATTCTACATTAGCCATTTAAAACCAGCTCGGTGGCCAGTCACTTTCTTTTAGCCCAACTCACCTCACAGGGGTTGTGGGGCAAATAGGGGAAGGAAGGTGTGTTGGATATGTTTGCCGCTGGATATGTTATTTGTAAAAATAATAAAAGGCAAGATACAATAAATAAAAAATAAAAATTAAAACATAATTCTTTCATGAAACATTCTGACTCAGAAATAAAAAAAGAGCACTCTAAAAGTAGCCTTCTGCAGAAAGTTGTGCTTTATTGGATTTTTTTTTCCAGCTACAAGTTTAGCTGTAGCTATACATGATATCACATTTAGAAGATATGCATGCATCTCCTACAAAGCTAAGTACAAGATAAATGATTTGCTAAACAGTTGCAAAATCAGCCAACTACCATAACATAATATTTACATACAGCCATATTATATCCTTATACTTTCACAGTAATGTGCAAATGTTACAAATATGGCTTTTTTTTTTCTAAAAAAGGAAGTAAGACATAATTGTACAGAGTAATATTTCTAAATAGTTAGGACTGTTTCACTTTTTTGTGAAACCGGTTGAGTTTCCATTAACTGTACACTGCACTTAGTTGCCACTTATATTACTGTGGCATAGGTCACACATATTTCCTAAGGCACAATATTAATGTTAGATGCTTTAAAAATGAAGCCATGCTTTTTCTGTTTATGTGGATGACTAAACTAGCTACATGGTAACATGGCTGTACAAAATAAATGTTAAGCATTATTATTACTTGCTTAAGTTTATTTGTATCTATTAACATGAAACTACCGTATTCTGAAACAATGATATACAGGGTTGCATATTAAAACATTTGGTAATATGGGTTGTACATTTAGCAGAGAGTTATAAGGCTTCAGTGGAATAATCATCTTATAACTGAACAAATATTTTACATTCTTCAGTAGCGGTATTTACAATGGCTTTAACTCATTCTTTGTCATTTGGGAATTAATACATATTTCATACACATCCTTCTTCACTGTCTAAAGTGCTTGCTTATCAGCGTGAGATAAAAAAAAGAACATAACTGTTTGAAACAAAACAATACAGAAATGGCATTTCTTGGGATCTGGACTGAATTCCTAGAAGAAGAAATTATTGCTAAATTCAAAACCTTCAAAAGGCAACTAAATATACTAAACATATTAGGTTTGTGTATGTGAACACACACACACACATACACGCACAATATATATAAATATATATGCATGCGTATATGCTAGGTTGCTACATGCATTTACATCAATTCGTTGAGCAAAAGTTAGATTTTTTTCCCCAAAGGGTTTTGTCCATCAACCTTAATCTTTTGTGCTGTTCAGTTAATTTGTGCTATGTTGAAACCAAAGAGAAGTAAAAATATTGACACGCTAGTTATTACTAACTGTTCTACAATACCTAAGCAAAGAAATGTGACAGGCTGGAAATGTACAGCTGAGATGAGAATTTGGTTTAAAAATGCACATGAATAAGGCAGCAGGATGTCAAATACAGTTCAAGAGAGAAAACCGGGGGGAAAAAACACACCTGGAATTCAGACACATCATTTTACTTTCAAGAGGATTCTTCTATCTATACCAATTGACAGTTTTTGTGCCTAGAAATACTTTGGATGGCAACGACTTCAACACTGCCAATACAATTCCCTGATGCCACAAACTAACAAAATAAGGCACTTCCAGGTTTGTTGTCCAGTAGAGCCCGAAAGAAACAAAATCAGTTTTTGAGATTGGTTATCAGTTTGATCACATTTCCTATTTTAACCATAAAATACTCCACGCTGTATTCATTTCCAATATTTTCCTTGAGATGATTTTTAAAAGGAGGCATTTTTTTAGCTGAAGTCAACCGGTTCCTTTATATATATATATGCATAGACAAAGAGATGAGGTAATTGTCAGCTCCAAACAGTCAACAAAATGGAAGACTAGAATGGTACCGGGGATTATCTTCCAATTATTTGATGTGGATATCTCAGCTAAATTGCTAGTTGGCCACTTGTTAGTGGACATGGGTGCTGGAAAGATCATTCCTTATTATCTCATTTACTGCAAAAAAGAGAGAGAGAGAGAGAGAGAAAGAAACAGAATTAGAGATTATTTGATTGCATCCTTCCAACATTCTCTTGTGCTAAAGTAACATCCTAAGGCATTTCAGACTAACTGACATAAGCAAGCAACAGTTTTCAAATGGTCTAAGAATAACATTGTCCCAAGCAATCATGCTAACTTGTATGCAAAATAAGGGATCCCATTAGAAAAGTAGGACTTGGGTCTTGGCTATAATGCATTCATCACATTATTATTTACAGGAAAAGAAAGCATTAGGGACATTTCTGAACACAAATATTATCTGACTTTCTATATAAACACTCATCTGCTGCAAATAAACTGCCAAAGTTGCAAGCATAGTACCCAAAACTAGAAGGTGCAGTCCTGAATCCTTGAATATTTATTCTAAGACTTTTGAAGTGGGATTCCATAGATTGATATTTCCACAGTTGAACCGATGAAACAGGGAAGGAAGAAAGGAACTAAAAGTGGTGTTTTTGCTTTATCAAAAATGGTATTTACAACATGCATAAATTTTCCTTAATGGTCAATTATACATGCATTCGTTAAAAAAATCCATCAGGAGTATTTCTATCTATACAATATTTCGAGAGAATGTAGTAATATCAGCATAACCTTCATGGACTGATAGCACAGTATTATTGTTGCTTGTGGTTCTTTTTCTCCTCCTCTTGCTCTGTGTAAGTTTCCCACACTCCGGTTATGTCCATTTAGCACTTGTGATTTTTGGCAAATGAACAGGAAATGACTGAACCTGGCAAAGGCCATCAACAGTGAGCTGCACAACATCCCTCTATTTTCATCTCCTGGCGGCCCCTGCCATGACTTGATTGACACTGAGATAGGCAAAATGTCATCAGTACGGCTGTCACCACTTTAAAGCTTTCCTAATATCCCGGGGAAGGGGAAACACAGGCCCACGTCATGGAACCATCCTGGGAAAGCCCATATTTCCCTTTGCTTGAAAGCTGTTGATCATTCCTGTCCAGATAAGTCCATGTGTTTGTGCAAGAGGAATCCACGCAAACTGTGGATTTGCACTGTTGAACTTTTCATAAAAGCACGTGAGACTGGTTTAGTATTTTTCATAGAAAGGGCTTAAATCAGAAATCCCAGACTGCCAACGAGATAACAGATACCGAGTCATGGAATCTGCCATTTTATTTATAAACTCCAGAGGTGTCTTCCCTACTCACTTGCAAGGTTGAGTCTCTCAACCTTGGCAAATTTAAGATGTCCCAGAATTCCAAAGCCAGGGTGTTGAAATTCACACATCTTAAAGTTGCTATAGTTGAGTAACACGGCTTTACACCAACAAAGCAGTTTGCAGCAAAAGGCATTTATAACAACCTGCATGAACTCCAGAAAAGATACTGCAGCTCTAAACTAAGTTGGGCTGGATGACTGGAGAAATGAGCTGGGCCCCATTAGCTCTGCTGTTCCACAGCATTAAATTGAACAACTGGTGGATTTGACTGGCCACACAAGTTGCCTTATTAGACCTAATATACAACCTGCAGTGTGTTTCCTGCATCTCCACCTGTTTCTTAGCCTCGCCCTGGCTGTGCTATCCACTTCTTAAACATTAGACCTCTATCAGCTTGGGTTAAAACTAGACTAGTGGTGTACCCACACATCTGACCAAGACTTGACACCTTAGAAAATTATAATGTGACAAAATTATAACATGGCAAACAATCTAGTAAAAAAAACCAAAACCATAGACTCTCTCTCTCTCACACATACATATACATGGAATATGCTGGACCTTTTAAGGAATGCTAATAGAGGCTATGTTTTATGCAAACACAAATATAACCGCCTGCATTATGTACACGTCCAGTCTATGTGTCATCAGTACTCCAAAGACGCAGAAGAGCTGGAAAGAAAGGAGTAGTTTAGTAGGTAAGTATGCTATAGTAAACACAGTTGCTAATAGAAGTCAATTAGGGGAAAAATGAACAAAACCAGGAAAATCCCTGACTGCTCACAATCAATTTTCCAGCACATTATACCAACACCAGTAATATGCGAATGAATATGCAATGCAGATGTACTAAATTGACTTTTAGTCTAGCTTCGTTTATTTACAATGAGAAGGTTCCTGTTCATAACAAAGGGAATATTTCATCTATCAGGTTTAAGAAAACATTAATCTGGCATACGATACAAGATATCTGTCGAAATCTTTCTCCATCAAATCTGAAAAGTCCATACATCTGTCAGGAAACAGAGCCAATGCCTTCTCCGTGGTGCTGGTTACATTAGGGGCAAGGGCCACATACGAACCAGCAGTTAATATTCGTCTTTAACACTCCTGGAATAGAATTGGAAACTGTATTGACGGCTCAGTGTCCTTCACCAGTTAAGGCAGCTGGGAGAAAATATTTTTTCAGTGGTCATTTCATTATCTTGCCTGAAGTGAAACCCTATTAGTGTATGGCTCCTTCTACCAACTCCTACAGCCCAATTCCACATAGAAGGAGTTGACGCTTTATATCCACTACACGCCACCAATGCCACTCCTGAGGCACTGTAGGCTCCTCCCACGAGGAGGAATCCATAAATTTCCATGCCAAACAGATTTAAAAAGTATGAATTATCTCCCTATATGTGATGAACCCTAGCCAACCAAAGTATCTGGTTGTCACTAGGAACAGAACAATCGTACCCATGTCTACTTGCATCCATTACAGCTTAGTCCTAAATAAATGAGGACAATTTGAAAACTGCTTGGACAACAAATCCCCGTTAATGCAAAGTGTGCACCAAAGTGTGCACCTTGGGCAACTGATAGGACAATACACAGACATTGATAAAAATGTGGTTCTGAATTCATTCCCTCAGGAAGTGTCCAAAAGTAAAAAGAAAGAAATTTCATGTGAAGTCTGAGGGAGAGTTGTTGAGAACTAAATCCAACTGAGTTCAATGAATTGTTCCAAGGTAAAAGGGTGTGCAGGATTGTAATTTGTGTCAAGTTGAAAACAAAGTATTTCACTTCAGTGTCTGTTTTTCTGGTGCATTTCCAGTGGATCCAATATCAAAGGATAAGACATCAGTGTCTTTATTCCTTTCATCAATGGCACAATTTGTGGAATGTAGAATGTGAAACCTGACCCATTTATATGATATTTACTGTGGTTACTTTATTCTGAAATACAGGATTATTTTATTTCTGAAGCATTGGATCCCAAACTGCTAGAAATTACCTATTTGGTTCAGAAATCTTCCTATGTATTATGTTCTTCCGTTCATGATTTCTCTCCCCGTTTGGAGATAAATGTGATAATAATGTTTTTTGGGAATAAGGTATTTTTTTATGTAGGTTAAATTGATTTTTCAACTGAGCTAATTTACAGGCATAGGAAGAGAAGTGAAAAGTTGAAAATCATACCATACATTTGAGACCAAATTAAATTTCAAACTAGAAACTTTGATGTGCAGTAGTTATGATGCAATCATATACAGTATATACAATATATGTTTAAACTGAGAAGGACAAATTAATTCAAATGGCTTTATTTTAAGTAAGGATATATAACATTGTAGCCTAGAATATTCCTATTGCAGTCTAGAATATTCCTATAGGTGAGCAGTTCTTCCTAGTAATGCTTTGCGTATCTTTTAAAAATATGTATTATCTGATGAAATTATCAAGTTAACACCCAGTTTCCCAAAACATTTTCCAATTTTACAATGTGATCGTTTCCATAGTCATGCTCACTTTTCCACTGACATATTTTTTTAAAAAAAAGTATGTATAAAGTTTACGATTGAGCACAAAAGTCACAAGAATGAAAGAGAAATGCTTTGTTTTGTAGTCACATTACCTGTCAAAGGCCTGAAAAAGGAACTTTTCTGTTGCTTAACACATAAAAGGCCACTGCAACAGGATGTGGCAAGCTGTTACACTACAGTTCACAAAATGGGTTCTTAAATGTCTTTAACGTTGAAAAGAAAATATTTTCAGAAAATATGACTAGGTTATTTTCCTTTCCCTTTTTCACAGCAGATCTAATATATTTATAAAATTAACTCAATAAAGTTTTAAATGTTTTGATTGTAAAAGCAAAATATAAACATAGAAACTATTTTTAAAATTATCTCGCCTTTCTAGAATACTAAGTTGAACTCCTTTTAGTAGTTGAGAAGCATTGTGTTATTTCTGATAATATAAAACCTTATGTACATATCATCTTGATCCTAATGGAAACTTATAATTTTTATTAACTGTAATATTGCTAAATTATACATTATATATACAAAATTATAAATTATATATGTTTTTCACTTAAAAGCCCCAGGTTTTCCTAAAATAACCAGGTTTATGGCAATGAAATTAATTCCAAACCAAAGAGATATAAATTTGTAGATCGATGTGCATGGTTTAATGAGGAAAAGAATACAAGTTCAGATTTGCTATGGCTTTCCGTAATGAGAGTATAAATGAAGGACTTCTAAATCTGTAAGTTTAAAGTACGGATTACAAAAATACCTGCAATTTTATAACTCAAGATTAATGTTCCTATTGAAAAACCAGACTCTAGATTTTTTTTTCTAGTTTGATTTCAAAAGAATTTGGCAATGGTTAAAATAATCATACAGTAGGGGAACTCTAGGAATTGTATCACATGCTGTGTTATGTTGTTATGCTATGCTATGCTATGCTATATTAATATAATATTCAGTTAGTTTTAAGAGCTTCTATCTTTTGATTGACAATTAATGAAGAGATGCTTGAAGAGTGGGATGTAGTAGCCTCATTCCTAAATCAAGACTGTGGTTTAGCTAAATCCCATCTTAAGGACAAAATGGTCAAAATATTTAGAAACAGCCAGTTTAACTGCATATTAAATTCTATTTCAATCTCAGTACAGAACATGTGTTGGCAAATTGCCTCGTGCAGGCCCTACCAAGTAAGCATTAAACATTATTATTAACCAACTTTAATCAACATGTATTTTTAAAAGCAGTCTGATTAGTCAATACTTTTAGTAACACGGGAATTAGTAAAGTTATTACTAAATATGGGATAAGAAGGACTTCGACTACTGAGGGCATGTAAAAATGTTCAACTTTCAATTTCCAAACATTAGGGGTGCTCAAAAGTTGTGACATGCCTTGGGGATTATAAAGATATTTGGGTTACTTTAATATAATTTAGATGTGCTTGTTAAGTAAGTACATAAATATCATAACTTTTTAACATTTTGTTTGTTTCATTTGAGGCACAACAATATAAGATTGGAGCTTAGCAGAATGTGGTATGGAAACGCTCTGATGACAATGCCATGGCTGTTCCAAAGAAATTTGACAATTTAGAAAGCAGACGTGTTCTTGTTTCTTTCTTGCTTCTACCTTGAAATATTCTACCGGTAATTGCTTTGCTTTTTAATCCCACAATAAGTCAATTAAAAAAAAATACAGGTAGTAGCAAACAAATATATCCTGCTATCACAATCATTTTTTAAAATTATGATATGCTCCAAAGACAGTTAAAACATGGAAAAAGCTTTCACTACATCATTTCCATTTCAATAATCTACAATAAAATGCTCAACTTTTGTAGGAGAATGAATAATGTTACCATCTTTATATGCATTTAAATAAAGTGTCCAATAATTTCGATTGAATATTTGACTAAAGTTATATAATTCTGTCTGAACCAGATGGGTACCCATGGCTTTCAATGGTTCATAATATATTGTAAAACCACTCCCATATAAATAAAATCCTTTTTGATTTTTATAATCCTGAGCAATTCTCAGATTATAAAAATAACAACTGTAAAACAAGTTTTGGGGTCAGTAAATTATAGAGTTCAATCATAGTTTGTACTTTTATTTTAATAATTTGCTGTGTCTTTTATAATGTCTGTTCATGATTGATTTCTCAATTAAGTAGGCCTAATGACAATTAAAGAACCAAAGTTGATATGAATAAATAGAATCAGAGCATTATAAAGCCACATTCATTAATAATGGCAGGAGTGCAATGTTATAAAACAAAGCAGAAATAAAATTAAAATAAATGCTAAATAACAATAAAAATGAAAGTTATTTTCACAAGCGATGATTTTTAGCCAAAGAAACATTGATCAGCATTCAGGAATTCTGGGCATTGAAGTCCTCAGGTCATAAAGTTGCCATAGTTGCCCATCCCTGGTTTACTTTTAGAATGTACTTTTGGAGGTTGCCATGATTCTAAATTAAATAAATCTCACATTCTGATCTCAAATACATGTTGGCTCACATTATGCAAAGCATGAGGCTCACTGGCTTAAAAGATGCCAGAGAAGGACTTTGCTCCAGTGGTTGGAGTCTTACCACCGCATAATGGAGTGAGCTCCCATTACTTGCCTCAGCTCCTGCCAACCTAGCAGTTTGAAATCATATAAATGCAGATAGATAAATAGGTACCATTCACTTTGGTGGGAAGGTAACAGCATTCTGTGTTTTGCTGTATGCCCTGCGCTGTGGATGATGTCATGTTGGTCACATCACCATGGCAAGGTTTTTGGACAGTGCTGGTTCAATTGCTTAAAGAAACGGAGATGAGCACCATACCCTAAAATCGGCTACAACTAGTGAAATAAAACTAGCAGGGACACTTTTACTTTTATGCAAGGCATTTTTGATTAGCATACACAACAATATCTCTAACCATACTGTAAAAAGAATAGTGTGGCTGTCCGTTCACCATAAATGAAAATGCAGCACTCTTCTCTTACACAAGAAAATGTAAAGAGGAAAAGGGCATTGATGTTGGGAACATCTCTTTCTTGGATGAAAAGCCCTTGAGAAGCAAGCAATATTTTAAGCTGACGTAAGGAGGGCGCAACATACTGCATGGGGGATTAACCTAAAAGTTCCAAAATTCAAAACAAAACAAAATGAAACAAGGAATCAAGAATAAAGTAGGATTACAGAACAGTGGAAAACATAACCACACTTTCCCTTAAAGAACTTGACTTTGTACTACTCCAGGCATTCTGAATTTACATTAAATCATATTTTGTCTTTATATATTTAATCTCAATTAAGCCATGACCACAATCCAAGTGAAAGAAATGATGACAAATAACAGGTTTTAATAAAACATGATCCTCCCACCTGTGAGTGTAGTTCATTAGTCATTAATAATGAAAGTGTTTTCCTAGTTGAAATAACCTCTTTCTCCCTAGATAAACTTCATATATCTGAATTGTGGGACAGGAAGACTATGGAATAGATCTCAAGCAAGAATTTCAACATGTACAATACATTTTTTTTGGGGGGGGGCTTTGGGGACCTTGGTGGTTTTATTCATTTGTTGTACTTTTTAAAAAAAATTCATGACTGGGTTACTTCTATTCAGCCATTAAAGTTCGTGTCTTATTAAAATCATACAAGGTTAATAAGGAAGTCCATCACCTGAACCTGTTCTCTGGTGACTACTTATTTCATAGCTGCCCAGACAATGCACAGCTGCTATGCATTATTGTACAGCTATAATGCACTGTTGTGCACTGCATAGCTAGACATGGCATGGCTTTGTGCCTTTGAGAAGATTTGCAGCGACCAACTTGATTTGTGATTGAGAACCTGGAGTTATCAGGGTCCTAAATTATATGAAAAACCCACTAAAGTAGAAGAATTTCCTCTCGCAGCTGATCTTTGTCCTCCAATTTAATCTGGGATTCAGGAACAGTTAGTCCATCTCAGTTCTCTTTTCTTCACCTGGGTTTGAAGTGATGCTTCCAAAGGCCACCTCCCACAATTCTGCAACCCAACTCTAAATCAATGCTTCAGATACAGTAAACTATGAACTTTTGGTTTTCACATAAATAGCAAACCTCATAAACTGAATTGTGAAAAAAGACACAATTCTTTCCCCCTCTTGCTTCCAACTGTTTGACAAACATTATGCCAGTAGGCATTCTGTGTTTGATACAAAACTATTTTGAAAGTAGAATTTAAGGTTTCTTAGAATTGTTGGATTTTTAAATAATTGACATTTTGTGGTAAAAATTAAAAACAGATGGAATTAAGTACAGCTCAAATTATGGTTAAGGACACGTCATCTTATTGCAAACATCTGGTACCAATGATAGATTCACTCCAAACCTTGTTGCATGTAACTTAGACATATCACTTGTCAGCACACACTGTGTACCCATCAGTCCAAGCTCACAATGTTTACAGATTTCTAATCTCATGTATGGTAAAACTCATTTTTGCTATGAACAAATGACATCTTCTCAAGGCCAGATGTCAGCAATCTACTGTCTAATTGTATGCAAGTTCAAACGGGACATACACAAAGCATGTCCATGTAGAATGAGTGGCTGCAGCCTGCTTGCTGTAAGTATATTTTTTATCATTAAACTTTTTCCTCAACCACAATAACAGCCAGCTCATGCATGGTAATGTTGACCTTTGTTTCTCTTTTGTAAGTAAGAGAAGCTGGATTATCAAGAAAGGATGCTTAAGACAATTTCTTTTCAGTCGCGTTTCAGACTTTTAATTAACTCTAGGTGTGGGGCTGTCATTTTAGTTGAAGTGGTGGGCAGTGTCCCCACACTGTAGAATATATACCCTTGGCACTAGCCCCCATTCAAGAGCATTTCCTGAAACCTAATATTATTAATATTATCATATTTGCTATACATATATATTCTTGGTTGTAAAGTTCCCTTTAAACCGCTTGGACCTTAGTTCCAGAGATTATATATAAATGGCAGAATGGTACTTTCCAAAGTATGAAAAGATTAATAAGATAGAGACTCAGTTGGTTCTGCTCCTCTGTATACAGTTGGCACCTCAGATGGATCTCTATGATTATAAAGCCTCTGCACCTATTCAAAATTTCCTTTTGACCGGTTAATTAAGGTTGTGCATGTCAAATTATACCAATCCTTGTAACAACTAGTACTCTCATTTATTATTACAAAAATCAATTACTCCGAATACATATGTACCTTGTGGATTTGATTGAGGAGTAACTAATACTTAATAATATGTAGTTACAAGAAACCTAAAGTTTTTCTATTGGATTTAATATTCCTTTATTAGTATGTAGATGGCTGGAAAAGAATATTTCATATTTTCATAATCAATACCTATGTTTCATCTAATGGGCCTCCTTCATAATCAATATTTTGCATAAATATTTATTTCTTTGAATAGTTCCTATACATTTATTATGTAAATAGTAAAATATGCATAAATAACAATTTTGTTACGTTTATTTGTTTCTTTCCATTCAGACATATAAAAGTCTTTGTAGAGAAAATGTAGTGTTTCACTTGTCAGATTCTCTGGAAGTTGTGAATTACAGCATGAAAGGCTGAAAATGTACATGGTTACCACAACTTCGACTGCCAAACACAGGGTTAGGTTTCTTTCCTTATTTTTTTTTAATATATCACCATGCAGGAACAACATACTTTTCAAACTCTTTCATAACAATGGTGGACACTGGATTGCAAGAAGGAAAGAAATATGCATATACTGTTGCTTAAGGCAATATCAATATTAGTACTTTATACAATGCTGATCATTTAAAATGTAAATAGCAACATGTCTGCTCAGTAGCATCAGTCACTATAGTAGAAGAAATATCTCAAGGTACCAATGGTTTTCCTTTTGACATACAGAGAAATTTGTATGGCTGCAACTTTCTCCTCCAAGAAAGCAAAGAGCAATAGACTTTGAAATGTTTAAGTTTTTGGCCTTGCCAATACAAAAACAATATCATTATTTTTAAAGGATGATTTTCAAAACTATTTTATTAATTACCATATATTCTCATTTTTGGCTCAAACTAAATAAAGTAGAACTCTTCCACTATCTTCTTTTAAACTCCCTATTTAGCAAACCGTTATCAAAAGTAGCTTCTATCTGTACACATTTCTGAAATACTTTCATTCCAACCTATTTTGGGAGGGAAAATCCAAAAAGAATGGAAATCTGGCATTAAACTCAACTGGAATGAAGAAGTTTCCACTTTATAAAGGAAAGGGGAAAGATATAAAAAGGACATTAAAGGTTACAGCTAAGTATGGAGATGGAAGCGAGAAAAAAAAAATTGGACAAAGACAAAAGTCATGCCATTACCTGGCTGAAGTGGAACCTGGGCCAAACTTTCGCTTGTTGCCCTTCTCATATAAAACCATGTTTTTTTAAGAGAGCCAAATTTGACTTTCTCTTTAAAGACATTCTATCTGGTGTAAACAGGGCAGATTGCTAGCAGGCCAGATGAAGAGCGGACAATCACTTTCTCCATCAAGGCTTTAACCTTTTTATTCATTGGATTAGATCCCCTTTAGATCCCTTTAGTGATTTCTTCCATGCATTTACCAAGAGGAAATAACTCTGCAGCACTGGGAGCCTGGGAATCCTAGAAAGCAATCTTAAATCTATAAAATAATTGAAGTGTAGTTTAAGTGATCTCTTCAGTTCAGTTCTGATTTTTATTGCAATGTCAACAAGTGTTTAATTTGTTTTAAAGTTGAGGTTCTTAAATCTGAGTGATATACAGTAGTTTACAGCTTGCTGGCAAGGACCGCTGTAAGGAGAAAAAAAAATAGAAAAGAGTACATAAAGAGTGTTCTGAGTTTGACATTATAAAGCAGGGAGCCAAGCCAAGAGCAGCAGTGCTCCCCCAGCCTCTGGCCGACTCTGGGGCCTTCTCATGCAATGACCAATTTCATCTCTTAACCAATTTCATCTGGAGACTGTAATTAAAAGAGAAATATTTTAATCGGTAATTCCCTGCCCCCCCCCAATAAACATTTACAGATGTTAACTAGTGAGGCAATTTGCTAAGTGGTAGTGCTGTTATACCATCGCTATTGATTTTAGGAGGTCAAGGTCAAACTTATAAAGGGTTTTCTTGCACTTTGGGTTCAATGGCGATAGGCCCGTTTCTTATCATAGCATTGTGGCATCACCCAAGTGTGAGGAGCAGAGTTGGGAATTTTATACAGGCCACCCAAAGTCAAATGCATTTCTTTTGAACTTGGCTGATTTCAAAATTGCAGCCAATTGCTATACTCTCAGGCAGGCATTAAGACCTTACCCTAACTTTAAATGAACAATTTAGTAAGTTCTGTAAAGTCCCTGTATATTCAAATCAGCTTTTTTCAAAGCCCTGTTAAATGCATTTGTGGAGATCCAGAGAAGCATCAGAGACAGTCTCCTTTTTTTGGTATAAGTTTGGTTCTATAAAGTGATAAAATGGAGGGGCTTTAGAGCATTTCTTGTCCTCTGAGAACTTTTAAAAAAAGGCGGCCGGGGGGGGGCTTTCCTCAGCTGGCTTACAACTCTGTAACCAGATGCCTTTGCTTGTGCTGAATGCACACGTGTCAGTCCCACTCCTGAGATGTTAGCTGAAGTGGAACTATTTTTTCCTCAGAGCCAAGTATTTCATGATTTATACAGCCGTATCAAATATCTCTGGAGGACCTTGCAAGAAGGTGATGGCGAAAACCTCAGTTCTGACATTTACAGCCCAGACACAGTTGTCTGATGGAAAGCCCCCCCCCTCCCCTTTTCCTCCTCCCCACCTCTCTCTGGTCACTGGCTTTGAATGGAGCCAAAGGCTTGAGTAAATCAGCAGAATTTCTTGATTTTTTCTAAGGGCCGTGAGCACTAAGTGTTTTCCGGTACCTACTTCCTCTGCCATATCTAAAACAACAGCAGCTGCTTGAACCTGATAGAGAAGCCTCCCAGAGTTGAAAATTTTCACAACTGGGGTGGGAAAGAACAGAAGAAGAAAAAAAAAAGGGGGGGGAATGCATTATTCAGAGAAGAGATATCACATGCCTGCATATTGCTTCTTGCTGATGATAGCCTCTAAGCCGAAAGCAATGAAGTTAAAAGCAAACTCTCTATAGCGACCATGGGAATAAGAAGTTTCCATGCTGGCTAGGAAAACAGGGAGAGCCCAAAGCACTTGTTCTATTGTACAGCCTATCATATGTTGATTAGCTAATGTCTCCAAAGGACCGATAAGGAAGGATAAGTGACTCAGATGTGAAAGCTTTTGTCCCTTTCTTTACTCTGACTGTCTTTTTGAAAGTGTTGTGAATATTTTCATCAAGGGAAAGTTTGGGTTATGAGAAGAAGAAGAAATAACAAAGGACCAGGAAATGTCATGATGCTCTCAACCTGTTTTGCGTCTCAGTTTCTAGATTTGAGGACAAGCCCAGGTCAACAATCATAAGGTTGAGCTGCAATGCTAATGATGGTTAGTTCATTTACTGCTGACAGGAATACAAATATACACAGATGAGATTTCTTGCCTCAAATCATAAAAGCAATAGGGAAAAAAGATAGAACCACCGTGTCTCCAAATCCAGTTCTAGTCTCTGTATTTAAAAAGAGATATATAAGAGCCGAGGTGGCACAGTGGTTAAATGCAGCACTGCAGGCTACTTCAGCTGACTGCAGTTCAGCAGTTCGGCTGTTCAAATCCCACTAGGCTCAAGGTTGACTCAGCTTTCCATCCTTCCGAGGTGGGTAAAATGAGGACCCAGATTGTTGTTGGGGGCAATATGCTGACTCTGTAAACCGCTTAGAGAGGGCTGAAAGCCCTATGAAGCGGTATATAAGTCTAACTATTGCTATTGGAGTAGGAATTTCCAAACATGGCAACATTAGGACTTGTGGACTTCAACTCCCAGATTTCCTCAGCCAGCCAGGAAGATCAAGGAAATGGACATTAGAATAGAATAACAGAGTTGGAAGGGACCTTGGAGGTCTTCTAGTCCACTGCCCTGCCTAGGCAGGAAACCCTACACCACTTCAGACAAATGGTTATCCAACATCTTCTTAAAAACTTCCAGTGTTGGAGCATTCACAATATTTGGAGGCAAGTTGTTCCACTGATTACTTGTTCTAACTGTCAGGAAATTTCTCCTCAGTTCTAAGTTGCTTCTCTCCTTGATTAGTTTCCATCCATTGTTTCTTGTTCTACCCTCAAGTGCTTTAGAAAATAGTTTGACTCCCTATTTTCGTGGCAACCCCTGAGATATTGTAACTGCTATCATGTCTCCCCTTGTCCTTCTTTTCATTAAGCTAGACATACACAGTTCCTGCAACCGTTCCTCATATGTTTTAGCCTCCAGTCCCCATATCATCTTTGTTGCTCTTCTCTGCACTCTTTCTAGAGTCTCCACATTTTTTTACATCGTGGGGACCAAAATTGAATGCAGTATTCCAAGTGTGGCCTTACCAAGGCATTATAAAGTGATATTAACACTTCATGTGATCTTGATTCTATCCTTCTGTTTATGCAGCCTAGAAATGTGTTGGCTTTTTTGGCAGCTGCTGCATTCTGCAAATTTGATGAGTTCCCCATTGATCCCCCATTCAAATCATTGATGAAGATATTGAAGAATACTGGGCCTAAAACAAAGCCTTGTGGTACTCCACTGCATACTTCCCTCCATGTATATGCATTAGGAAAAGAGGATCAGACCAAAAAGAGATGCAAGATGCCTTTGGATGTAAGAGCTGTAATAATGGTTTGCAAGCCTGTGGCAGTGCAGATTGTCTTCAAAGGAGCTTCAACAGAAGATATGAAGGAGGGCATTTATTTCACAATTCACAATCATCCCAAAAGCTGGAAAGAAATGTGTCATGAAATACAGAACAATCTTCCATTTAAAGGAAGTTAGCAGTTAGACTTTATATACCACTTCATAGGGCTTTCAGCCCTCTCTAAGCGGTTTACAGAGTCAGCATATTGCCCCCAACAACAATCCGGGTCCTCATTTTACCCACCTCGGAAGGATGGAAGGCTGAGTCAACCCTGAGCCGGTGAGATTTGAACAGCCGAACTGCAGAACTGCAGTCAGCTGAAGTAGCCTGCAGTGCTGCATTTAACCACTGCGCCACCTTGGCTCTAGTTAGGAAGATAGGGGCACAACAACAGATGGTATGCTAATGTAACCAAAGCCTGAGTTTCAAGAAATCTTGACCATCGAGATAAATTTCATTTCATTCAGGATCAAGAGTTTAAGGTAATACAAATGAGCCACATTTTAACAGTACCTGAGTTTAGTGCTTTAAAATATTTTTGTTGTGACATCATCCTGTCTTAATTAGAGGATGGTGAGAGGTAGGAAGGGAGATCTGCCCTTGGCTATGCCCCCCCCTTCAACCAGAAAGTATAACTAGCAATTAAGAAGTCATATGTTCTCCTAAGAACTAAATGATTACTTGACTCAAAAAATTATATTAATTAGTGTGTTCAATTTAGCTGGATTTTTCTCTTGGTTCAGAATTTGATCTTGAAAATACATTTAACAAAATATTAAAGATTTGTAATTATGTACGCATATTATGCAATGGTATATCATATTCAAGAAGAGCCATTTTGGTGTCATGATTAAAGAATAAGGCTAGAGATTGTAAATTTTAGTACTGCCTTAGGCCACAAAGCCATCTGGATGGCCCTTGGCCACTCTCTCTTAGCCTTAGGAAGGAGTCAATGGCAAACAACTTCTGAAATCTTGCCAAGAATCCTGAGGGACTAGACCAGGCAGTTGTTAGGAGTTAATATTTCCTTGAAGGAATAAAATTAACTAATTAAATAAATAATCATATTCTATATGTAATAAAGCACATCATGTGGTACATTGCTAGCTATCAAAGAAGTAAGAATGCTGCAGATAAGATAACGGAAGTTTGCAGCAGTATTCTGTTTCTTCTTGAGAGCAGAAAACTGGATAATATACAGAACTTCTATTTCTGCTTAACAGGGAAGGAAGAAAGGAAGGAAGGAAGGAAGGAAATTCCTAAGTTTCAAAACTTATATTTTGTGGCTAAATTACATAAAGAAAGAAAACCTACTCAAGCTTAGTAAAACTGTTTAATATTTCCATTTAAAATCTGCTCCTCATATACCACTGCGCCAAGGTGGCGCAGTGGTTAAATGCAGCACTGCAGGCTACTGCTAGATCAGCAGTTCAGCGGTTCAAATCTCACCGGCTCAGGGTTGACTCAGCCTTCCATCCTTCCGAGGTGGGTAAAATGAGGACCCAGATTGTTGGGGGCAATATGCTGACTCTCTGTAAACCGCTTAGAGAGGGCTGAAAGCCCTATGAAGCGGTATATAAGTCTACTGCTATTGCTATTGCTATATCTCATTTCTGGATTTGAGTCATTTTTTGCAGACTCCCCCCCCCCCCCGCCCCAAGAGTGAATTTGCAAATTCTTGAGTAATTTTCAAATAACAGAATGGAAAAGGTTGACAAACAAAATTATTTTTTGATATTTTTAATCTCTTATACCTACACTTTATTAAGTGCCATGGTTAAGGCAATTAGTTTTTGTTCTTTCTCTGGTTAAAACGAACACTCATGATATTTCTGAACTGGAATGCTGTCTGAAAATTACTTTACACAGGTGTTTCTCAAATTAGTTTTAAAAATAGTTTAAAAAATTATGTAGCTATTATATTCTCTGCTTTCAGTTTCTGTTATGTTAGTCCAGGGTTTCCCCATTTACGCAACAGCAACTATGAATATGCAACAAACTCAGTGCTGTAATATATATATATATATATATATATATATATATATATATATATATATATATATATATATATATTTGAATACATATACACACACATTCATTATTCCAATTAACCTCTACATTCTTTAATCTTCATCTCTCACAGTAATCTAATTCATTAGTATCTAATTAATCCATGTAACTAATCTATATGTCTTATTATTACTTGGATCTAGCAGAGAAACTTAGAAGCACATTATTATATCTTATATTTCATCAAAACAATCAACAATCAAAACATTTTAAAAACAAGCCAATTTTTTTTAAAAAAACTCAAAAACAAAATAGACTAAATCCCAACACATTTGTCATGGTAGCATGGTTGCTCATATTCTGGATCTCTAGCAATAATAATTTTATATATTATACAACAGTGAATTGTTAGATCATAAGAATCACTGCATTTTGAAAAGAAAAAATCCCAATAGCATCTGCTATTTGAATTTAAAGGAACTGGGCTTTCTAAACTATGATCTTCCTCATTCAGAAAAAGCAATGCCAATGTAGAAGCACATAACTCTAGCTGATTGGTATGGAACAGTTCCAGTATTCTTTAATATGGCTACACTTTCTGTGATTACTGGCAGTTGTAGTGCCATATCTGGAGAGCCACAAACTGTCCACTTTCACCTTGCAGAGTGAGGTCATATTACTTTCTTCTACCCTTTTCAGCATTTAGGAATATGCAACATACTTTTTCACAATGTTAAAATCCTACTGAATATCTGACATATGGCATGAAAAATTAAATTCAGCCCATCTCATCAAACAGTAGACCAGTAGAAGATTAGAGTTTAAAATGAATTTAAGGTTGTAGATTTTATTCGTATTTTCATGAAACTATATGTGCATTTTATTCATATAGTTCCATGTCAAACTATTTTTCCACCATCAAGTTACAACTTTTTCTATCTCTTTAGAGATATAAGCTGAAATGCTTCATCTACTTCTGGAAGAGGATCGGTCTAGAGGGCACTTTCTTTGAAGAAATAAAAACCAGCTATATTGGAAGAAATGTTACACATACCATTACATACCCATTAACTGTGTGAAAGATTACTATTAAGAGTTTCTTTTGAGATTCTGCTGAAATCCACACTGGAATTATGTTATCTTTTGGTCTGAGTTATCTGATGCTACTCCTGAGTCTCATATTTCTAGTATGAAAATATTTGTAAACATTACTGAATTGCCTGTAATATCTCTTAAACTCTTTTTAAGCTCTTCCCCTCTGTAATTTAGAAGATGAAAATTTTGGAGCTTCTTTTGAAGCAGCAACTATTACTTATTTCCTGAAGAGATTGGGGATGTAATCTATATTTCTTTTTTTTTGAAACTAATGTACTGAAGCAATACTCCAAAGACTCACAGAAAGCTCACATTTTAGCAGTTGCTATGTCCCTAAACTGGTACTGAAAGATTGAGAGAAATGTTAAAAAAAACCAAAATGTAGATATGGCCGCATAATCTTAGTCTTGGACTAATGTCCAAACTTCAACTCCAGTGTTACAATATGATGCCAGAACTGAAAACTTCAATACTATACCATTATGGAAGGAATCGATATGAAAAGTAAATCACATATAGTACTTGCAATACAGAAAATTCTAGTTTCAATTCTTGACATTTTAAGATAAAAAAGAATCCATTAAGAAATATAATGGAAAAGGATTTTGCCTAAGACTTTTTTTCTGATTAGAGATGAGAAAGGAATTTGTGTCACTCAAGATATGATACTATATGTTAGCAGAGATGTTAAACTTGTCAAAAAATAACAAAAATCAGGGGGATTATTGTGACAGTGAAAATTAAGTCAATAGAAATATTTATTATAAATTAGCCATTTAGGATTTTAGGATTCCAAAATGATTTAAAATATGATACAAATATCCATTTAGTCAAATGAGTAGTTTATATTAATGGAAAGTGTTGATTGATAATCTGAATTTGTTTTCAGTGGATAATCCAACCGTTTGACATGTCTAACTTCTTTCATTTTAAGATTAGGTTTAAGAATATTTCAATGAATAAATTAATATTTTCAATATTAATTAGGAATGATAAAGAACTTCAGAACAGTGCAGAGAAATGAATTGATAGGAATGTGGTCTAATCATTAAGATTCCTGAGCGTTCAGAAGCTAGATTTGTCTGGATCAATGCTGTTGAAATGCTATTCTGCTTAATCTTCTCTTTATTGTGTATTATACTCAATAGATGTTCATCACGTTGACAAGAGTTGAAGAAGAATTTCAACATCACCATGTACAATTGGGCATCATCAATGTACAGTATTGATGATTCCTTACCCTGAGCTGACAGATGAGATCTCCAAGTGGCTACATGTAGATGATGATACAAAACCATTTGATGTAGCATTCTACTAAATCTAAGCAGATCATAGCCAAATCAATGCTAGAAAGAGGAAACTGCTTGGGACACTCACGTATGCTATTTGGAAAACCATGCAAAAAGGCAGGATCCAGATGTAATGATGTAAACACATTATGCTGACAGAACTTCATCCTGTTTGACAGAGACCAGCAGCTCAACTTTCCCTTATAACTTTTCCAATAAAATTTGCAACTGTATATATTTTCCCATTTTTTGAGACAAAATAAAAATATTTTATATAGTACCTTTGCAAGATGTTTCTTTTTGGTGATGTCATCCTTTACAAAGAAAAGACAATAATGACAGCAATCTCATGGATTACAGGGAGCAGACCGATCTTTTAGAAACAAACTAAGAATCTGTCCGTTTTCTTTAAAACAACAACAACAACCCAAAATCAACAGTTGTCTAAAGTATATTTAAGAAAAACAATCTCCCGTACTGCATTGGAGATCTCTAAAAGCAATGCTGGGCTTAGACTGTCAGTGCTAGGTTCAGTAAACATACGGTAATCATCCTGCATTTTTGGCTATTGTCGTAGACCTCGTGCAATTTCCATTAAACCAGATGGGAGTTTTGATACTGAGCAAAATATTTCCTAGCAAATATTAAGTTATCAAGGCGAATTCCAGTAATAGAATTACTCTAGGATCTTATTTGGAACTTGGAGAACTGGTTGTTTAATGTCTGACAAAGAAGCTTGATTATGTTTTAAAAGTTGGATACTTCAAATATAGTGAAAACAATAAATACATAACATACAACAACAAACTTCTGAAGCTTTGCTCTTTCTTTTCTAGTCACTTGGACTTTTGCTACCCTCTAATATGGCTTGTTTTGGTTCTCTCCTCTTTGGTTCTCTCCCTATCTTCAGTCCTGATTCCCAAAACCACTTTGTCATCTTGCAAATCCCCTCCTAATTTGCACCATACCATAGATTATCATCCTTTACAGGCACAAACTGTATTTCCTAGTAATATTACGTCTTGATGATTTCCCCAATGGTAAAAAGTTTCCCAGTCCAAAATGACTGGATCAGCTACTCTACAGGCCTTAAAACGGCAAAAAAAGCTATATTTTATGAGATATGCTCCTAAATAAAAATAATATTTTTTCTGCTAGGGCCTATGCCCCTCCACAATGTCCCAAATTATTTTTATACGATAATATTCCTGGCTATGATAGAGACAAAAAAAAATAACAATGAGTAAAGATGGCCAAAATCTTGAAGACCAAGGCTCTTCATTGACCTCAACGTGGTTGCTGGCTGACATTATGAAAATTATTTTTCAAAAAAATAATTTATCCAGAAGCAGTTTTGTCAAGACAAACTAGGTCATTAGAGCAATGAGAGTTTATACAGCTCCCACAGTGGCTGTGGATGACCTGCCAACACTATGCAGCTCTCAAGTGACGCTCCCCAGAAATATTTCAAATGGATATCATATTTCAGTGATGAATGCAAGCATCTGAACAAAGCTTTTTCAGGAAAGCTCTGTAAGTTTCTGGAGAATATGTAAGTTTTCTTTGGCAACATCCCAGTCTTATAAGTAAACAAAAATTCTGAAACTTATGTGCAACATGATCTTATCCACTAAGCAATATTATGCTCATTTTAAACATCCTTCCTATTTAGAATGGCATGATAAAAGGAAGCAAATGTTCGAAATGGGAAATGACTCCCAACTGCCTTTCAATTTTTTCTGTGTGAGAGATATTCGGGCTAAAGGAAGCAGTTGCACAAAATGTCACAAAGATCAGCATATTTGTTGGATTGACTGCTGCCCTTCAATGTACATTAAATGTTTCTTTTTAGGACACTTCCACAATGCATCAAAAATCACAGGACGCTTGTTTAATTTCTTTTCTGCTTGTAGTTTTTCTCGTTACTCATGTCAAATACTTGAACATCAGGGCAAAAGGGAGACAAAAGGTTTTTGGTCTTTTACACAAAAGCACAGCAACTCGGTTTTAGAGTGGTGCTCTTAAATGTTGTATTCTCAGCCAACACATTCCATTTTGGCAGGCGATTCCCTGTCAATGTCTAAAGATTTTAAGAAGTATTCTAGTAGATGCCAAGTGTGACAATGAAATTAGGTTTCTTCTTTTGTAGGCATCCACCCAACATTCTTCTACAGCTACACATAACAATGCTATCATAAATAAGGCAACATTTAGGGCACCTTGTTCCCCATAACTTCTCATTACAGTCTTCAAGTTGAAGACAATTGCATAGAATTTCACTGACAAAACTTCCTCTTTTTTTAAAAAACCAGCTAGCCAAATTTAACCAAATTTCTTTATTTGGTGTTGAATTGCCATTTTAATCTTCCTTAACAGACTGCAATGGCAACTCCCAGAATTTGGAAAGATGGTTAAAGTCACCATTTATCCAAGCATGATGGCTTGACATTGTCATATAGTAATCTTCTTTCTCCTTCCCTGTTGAGACAGTTACAAATGTATGCAACTTGTCATGTTACAACATTTCAAAGTGGCCCCCTATCTCTTCATTTAAACCTGTTTCACCAATCCTTGAAGGACTCCAACACTTGAGTCTCACTTCTTGTACTTCTTTAAATTCAACTTATTTTACATTAAATCAAAATTGCAAGCGTGAGGACTGGCTCTAAGTCACGTTTTTCAGTTGCCATTGTAACTTTGAACGGTCACTAAATGGGTGTTACAAGTTGAGGACTACCTATATTCTAAAGCAAATGAATATACAATACACTGATGATGCACTTGTAAGTGCACTTGGGCATTCATTTCATTCTCAATGAAATCTCAAACTTTCCAGCCCAGGGAAGGTAGAGAGGTATGTATACGACAGAGAGCAGCTGCCGCAACACTTTAGGACGGCCCTAAACGTTTCCTACCTGAAATGTCTCTTATCACTGAAAGGGTACTTGCTACAGCTTATTGCAACAGAAAAAAAGGAAAATCTTAATGCCACGACCCGACCCAGCATGGTTTCATTCAAAGACTTACCACTCAAATATGGACATTAAGGTCCATTAAAGGTTTGACCTTAATGAATTATTTGAGGCTTAAATTTTTTTTCTTCCCTACCCATCACAATGAATGTTCACCCGCAGGGTTAGTGATCCAGCGTGTTTTACCACAAGAGTATATGCACTTTCAATCACCATTATAAAATGAGGAGGGGTCTTCAATCTAGGCACCCTGCCAGCTTTGCTAAAACTTTCCACTAGAAAAGGCTTTTGTTTCTTCTCTGGAGCTGCTAAGCTGGGCCAAATAAAAGGAAGCGCAGGGAGGGAGCAATAGGGGGAGTTTGAAATCCAGTCCAGTGTGTGTTGACAGTATTACTGGGCCTCGTGGAAGACCTTTACATTGTTCTAATGACATCTGGACTACTGGAAATTAGTGAGCACCCACCAACGTTTTAGTAAAGGGCTAATTATGGCACCAGTAGACTAAACTTAATGCTGGGAGAGCCAATCGTTCTAATCACAGAGCCGAAGTGCATGAAAAGGATATATTTCAACACAAGAAGAATTCTGTCTGGTACGGTTCCTGTTCAAATAAACTATATGACTAAACCATGTGTATAATTCTGTGTGTGTGTGTCTGTGTGTAACACTCCACCTCTTCCTACACATATGGTGCAAAAGCAAAGGTTTAAATAGGAGAAATACAGACATGGTAGACTTCTAACACTTGGGCAATATAAATGGTTTTTCGCTATAGTGGACAGCCTCCACAATTCCTCCACAATTCCCAACACGTGTTTAAAAAAGTTATTCTTAAGAGAGAACTTTAAAAATAGTTTGCCAAGTTGCAGCTTTCAATAACACTTTGACCACGTTCTTCCCACCCACTCACAGCCTTTTTACATACCCATGTGTTTAATAGGCCTAATTTTCAACCACTTTTATCATTAACAACAAATGTCATATATGTGTTCTAGGACAGAGGGCTATAAAACTCTCAAGTACATAGAGACAATTACAAATGGCAGAAATTGATTGACAATGAATAAATCTCCTGATAAGTGGCATCTACACATTGCCAACCAGTAACTGCAAATCTAAGGACCTCTTTCTTATCGATATGCCAGGCTTCGCAAAGCTATTGACTATGCTGATTGGAAAATTCAGAGATTTGTATTCTCAGCACTCCTAGAAGGCACCAGTTTGAAGACACTTGGTATATACTGTACAAAATATCAACATAAGTTGATTAAGTTAAGCCCTTCTTTAGAAAGAAGAGCGAGTAAAATATATGTGCAGTGGAAAAACAATTTTAGTTTCTAAATTCAATTTCCTAAAGCAGTTTCAGAGTAACTCTAGCTGACTTTTTAGATGCAAAAGTGACACTGTAAGACTTTACAGATTACCAAGGACGTAATTATAGGGGTAATCTTTCACTGTAGTTTATTAAACCTGTTAGGTCTTTGGCAGAGTTATGGTTGACAGGATTTTCAACTTTTCTAAAGCTAAAAGTTCTTGTCAATATTGCAGAGTCACTGAAGGTGAATCTAATTATCTTTTCTCTTTCAAAACCATCTAACATATTGTGACATATCTTTATACCCACTGTGATTTATCACCCTGATTGGTTTGTGATTATACTTTGAAATTGGCCCTACTGTTGCAAAGAGTTTCTTTCCTATACTAACTACCCTTCTCAAGCAACAGAACGAATGATGGCCTTAGACATGAGTTGAAGTCTTGCTCCATTTCATATGCAACATTTGTAGAAAACCTGTGCAGTTGTGACCACCATTTTGACTTTTTTCACCAATATGTTTAGCTGGTGAAAGCAACCATGATGAATAAACATTTTTGCCCTCTTTCTTTTGTTATTATCAAGCTGACTACGGTTATTTTAATATTGAAATTTCACTCTGGAAACTAAACCTGTATCTTTTCCGTTGTTACATCCCTGTAGGACAACACAGAATATCACTAGCAAAGTCAAAGCATGCAGAACTTTTTTTTTTTTAAAAAAAAGTTACAGCTTCTCGTAGCGCAGTCTAATCAAACCTGTTCCTCTCCAGATGGAGACGACTACAGTTCTCACCATTCCACGCTCACTGGAGAACAGGAAGAGGATCAATCTGGAAGGCAAAAGGCCATTCTGGAGAATGTGCAATTTGACCTTTCCATAGCAAATGCTGAATATTTTATGAGTTCCAGTCTGATGTCACCTTCCCCATGCCAATCAATAGTGTTATATGCTATCAGATTATGATATGCTTTATCATATTTGATTTCAGACACCATGGTTGGTAAATAATAATCTGTAGTTCAAATGATGGGTACACAATTATTTATTCAACACACTATAACTAAGCATATAAACCTTTGTCAAAGGTTGAGTCATCGCTTATTCTATGATTCTCTCTTTCTGTTTCAGATGTTTACTTACAATGATTCAAAGTCTTCATTTGCAGTTTCCCAAAGATACAATCAATTTCCCATTTTAGAAACCAATAGGTTGTTTTTTAAATGTCAATCTAATGTTAACACTTCATGCTTTAAAGAATTACTATTATTTTGTTGTTGTTTTTCTGTAAAACATGAATTGTTATCAACAGATTCAAGAAAACATTGATTAATAGTATCTCTCTGCGTAGAAAAGTTGGCTCATCAGTTAGTTTCCAGGAGTCTCTTCCTGTTAATGCTGACGTGTTCCCTTGTCGCTTATAGAGATAACATTTATTGATAACCCTTGCAAATTTCTTTGATGTCCTTAATGGTAGGAAATAGCTTCACAACTGAATGGCATTGTGCAGTTGGAATCAAAATATACAAAAAGAACATTAATAAGATTAATAATCCAAATGGCCTCCCTTTGATGCTGAAATGGCAAATACTATCATTTTCAAAATAATCTTAAATGCCAAATGCCAACATATTGTGAGTGCTACACAGAGAGGAATAGTTTTTGAAAAGTCACATTTTGATGAAAACCAAACATATTCAGCTTCAGGAACAGGGACTTTGTAAGCTAAAGTAACCCTCCCTCTTCTTTTTTAAAAGGGATATATTCATATATATAGAGAGAGATAGATAGAGAGATAGATAGTGAGATAGATAGAGAGATAGAGATAGAGATAGAGATAGATAGATGATAGATGATAGATGATAGATAGATAGATAGATAGATAGATAGATAGATAGATAGATAGATAGATAGATAAAGGGAGAGGGAGGGAGGGAATGAGAGAGAGACAGACAGACAGACACAGAGAGAGACAGAGAGAGAGACAGAGACTGACTTTTTCTGTTTCTAGAAGTGGTTCATTATCAGCTGTCAGAGTTTTAGTTGGAAGGTTTTTTTTTGGTATAGCACCCATTGTGTAAACAACCACTGGGATCGTGATAGCCAATTTATGCCATAATCTTTCAATTTTGATTAAAATTGTTCTTTTGAAATTATTTTGATTCAAATTATTATTATGGTTGTTTGCATAATCAGAAAAATGTTTAGACTGGATTTGGCATTTTTATTCACCCATTGATTCCTTCTGAAGGAGCTGTATAGGCAGATGTTATTTGATGTTAAAGGTATCATTGCATGATGTAACCTGTTCCAAGTTAAGGTGCCTTTTACAGTTGACTCATGATTTTGCCAATGCCGATGGGTGTTCAAGTGGAGCTCTAGATGTTTTGGGATTGCACCTAAGGTCCCTATTAAATTGGTACTACTATATTTGCTTTCTTTTGCCATATTATTCTACTTCTATTTGCAGGCCTTTGTATTTTGTGAATTTCTCCAGTTTTTTCTCTTCTCTTCTTCTAATCTGCTGTTTTCAAGTACTGCCATATCCAATTGTCTTATTGACAATTGTTAAATCTGGGGTGTAATATGGCAGGTGCTTGTCTGCATTTGGTGAAAAAAAATTAAAATATGTGCAAGTTTCATATGAATGATTCAAAACTTTAATAGCATGGGAAACATTGACATAAAAATCAGAACTAACTCTATTATAGATACATTTCAGATGCTCTTGCATGGAAACATCCTTCTTGACATAAGAATATAAAAAGGGCTTTCCTGAATTTTAAAAATTGTTTAATTTAATGTTTTTACAGGCAATTAATTCTTATATTAGCCACATGAATATTATACTAAAAGCAACTGGGGACTCATGTGCCATTTTGGATGTAATGAATACTTCTTGAATTTCTTTTCAGAATTATAGCAAATATTAGGATACTTTAAAAAAACACTATTACAAACCCTGGAACAAGAAAATGCGATATTTGTTATTCAAGCTTCACATTTTAACTTTCAAAATGAGAATTTAGGTTTAGTCATCCTGCCTAGGGTTAGAGTGAAATATTACAAATGCTTTTGCAAGAACACATGCAAACAAATAGTGATTATTTTTTTTCCTTCCTAGTGTTTTTCTGCAAGTACACAATCTGCTTTTTTCCAATCAATTGAGAGTTGATCCAGTAGCTGCAAAAGGAATTATCTGACTGCCTTGTCACCTGAGAATTGCATTATGGGCCGAGAGAAAGTGATTGGCCCCAAATCACCCAACTGGTTTTCATGCCTAAGGCAGGACTAGAATTCTCAGTCACCTGGTTCCTAGCATGGTTCCTTAATGATTGGTTCCCATTAAATCAAAGAGGCTATCTTGTTAATTTCTATTACAAGAGAATTTTAAGTATTATATTGTTTGAAAAAATAAATCTATTCAAAGGAATTTCTTTTGAAAGGACATTAGGTCAAACATCATAATATTCAGGACTTTAAACACTGCATCACAGTTCAGTGAAGTAATGCAATAAAATTCCAGATTTCATCTTTTATTGCTTTAAATGATTCAATTTTTGGAAGCTGGACAAATTCAGTGTAGCATTTTAGCAATGCAATGGTGCATGCAGAATATACATGTATGAAATATGTAGATGTATGTACAAAAATAGCTAGAATTTATAATTCAAAACAAATATTTTTTCATGTGGCAATGGAAACAGCTTTAATTTCAGACACTAGAGTTTGTGCCTTTTTAAACATAGGTATTCTTAGATAAAATATAACACTTTTTCATCATTCAATTCTAACTAGTGGCTTATGTATTTCAAGCTGCTATATGATGGATAGCTTTCAATGTCATTCTACTTGCCATTGGCTATGGCTTAAGCCAAGACCAATAATGGTTAACGTTATTATACTGTAGTTTTGGACGTGCAGATACTTTAACAATGACTAATAGTGTTTAATGTTTAAGTAATGGACTTTCATTAATGTTGACAACGGTAAGTAAATTTTTCCATACTTATGTCACCCAATCAGACTTCTGTGTCATTCCACAAAACTGTTAGTTGTCAGCTTCCCCTTTCCTGAATATTCCACAAGGCTACAATAACTCAATGGCCCAACACAACATGGCTGAACACAAACCTCTACATCTGCAGACTTACCATCATCCAGGTATAACTGGTCCAATTCTTCAGGTTCTTGCTTGACTGTTACGGGCATAGGGGCCAAATTATGATTATTGTCCTCATGCAAGTCGGTCAATGACAGTGGCTGATTTGCTGGAATTTCATTTCTTTGAACATTCGGCAGCTGCTGTTGGCCCATTGCAGTTGAATGAGTTGGACTGCAGGACTGCAAATAGGTTGACTCCTGGGTTACAGATGGAACTGGAGAGGAGGGACTGTTGGGATAGAGTGCTTGTTGATTACCAAGGGAACAGGTACTGCTCAGATGTTGACTCACCTGCGGCTGCAGCATGATGTGAGATGACTGATCAGGAGAGCTTGGGTGCACAACAATAGACCTTGGCACTTCCTGTATGGTGGGGACACCTCCAGCCGTCTGCTGAAGTCCTAGATGATTATGGCCTGGGTTGGTGATGCACTTGTAAGCAGGAGAGGAAAGATCATGCAGCTTAGGACTAGAGCTGGGAGATGATGACATCACAGTGTTTCTCTGCTGACAGGAAGCGAAGCCAGCTACAAGGCACGAGCCAGGATCAGGAGGCATCATGATCTGCTGGCTGTAATACGGTTTGGAGAGAGGGCTTAATCCATGGCTCCTTGGTCCACAGGTTTGAGCAGAGTCGTAATCATCAGAAGGTTCTGTTTTTATAATTGGAACTGTTGAAAGAAAAAGAAAGTGCTTTGAATAAACATAGAGTTAATATGATCAAGTTGGCTTGTGGCTAGGATACCCTTTGCAAAAACAAACAAACTCTTGAATAAGGCTCTGTGTGTCCTTTGCTAGTACTCCCCCCCCCCTCCTTCACCAAAATACGAATGACTCATCCAAGCAAAAAAGCCACAGCTGGTTCTAATACTGAAAAAGGCTATTTTTTTTGGACTCTCCGCCAGCTCTAATGTGCTATAAAAATCTATTTGCAAATAGCTGTGCTACAGTAGAAGCCCTGGACCCAAGGGCTCTATGGATCTGTAGTAATCAAAGGAATTTTTAAAAACTTGGATGTAATACTGCTTGTCGACTGCTACTGATGGCCCATTTGATAGATGTCTGCACAATGGGTAAATTCAAGCATATGGAGTCAGTGAAGGGGCTTTTAGAGTTCACAAAAACAAAACTTCAGAGAGAATGACAAGCTTAAGAAAAAGTACATAATTCCTTCATAAAGCCTTTCTTTCTAGAAACAAAAATTGAACTATCTTAAAAAATAATAATAGTGTCTATATATAATTTTTATAATCCACATGACAGTACAGAGATATTTCATCAAGGTACGTTTCCAAGTCACATTTATTTAATTCAGAAGACTACTTTGGGACTAAGCTAAATTTTATCAGTTGTATCAGTTTGCAGAAATGCTTCCTATTTTCTTTAAACACAATTTATAAACAGGGATGTGATTTAAATAGCATTTTCACAGATACTTTGCAAGTAAGATACAAGTTACGTTTTGGCAGTTAATTATCACTAAAGAAGAAGAAAAATCATTAACAAAAAATTAATTTGTATATAATTTGGCGTGAATACAAAATCTTATATATTTAAAAATAAGTGATACAGGTTAATTGAAATCAACATTAACACACTTGATCTTAATGAAAAAGGTTGTGGCCAAATGTAACAATAGTTTCCCTCACAATAAACATTCAGAAGACAGTTATGTAAAAAACTGCCCAGCAAGCTTCTTCATTAGAGGTGGGAGTGGGAGGCACCTTCCTTCAGTGGTTCTCCTCCTACATCTCGGACAGGTCGCAGTCGGTGTTGGTCGGAGGGCAGAGGTTGACCCCTAGGCCCCTCAATTATGGGGTGCCGCAGGGTTCGGTCCTGTCCCCCCTCCTATTTAACATCTACATGAAGCCGCTGGGTGAGATCATACGCCGGCATGGGATTAAGTACCACCAATATGCGGATGATACGCAGTTGTATCTGTCCGCCCCGTGCCAACTCAGTGAAGCAGTAGAAGTGATGTGCCAGTGCCTGGAGGCTGTTAGGGTCTGGATGGGAGTAAACAAGTTGGCACTTAATCCAGACAAGACAGAGTGGCTACTGATGTTCCCTCCCAAAGATTGGCCAAGTATTCCATCTCTCAGGCTGGGGGGTAAAATTATACGCCCCTCAGACAGGGTTCGCAATTTGGGAGTCCTCCTGGATCCCCAGCTGACTTTAGAACACCATTTGTCGGCTGTGACCAGGGGGACCTTTGCCCAGGTTCGCCTGGTGCACCAATTGCGACCCTACCTGGATCGGGAGGCCCTTCAGACAGTCACTCACGCCCTTGTGACCTCAAGACTGGATTACTGTAAGGCGCTCTACATGGGGCTGCCCTTGAAGAGTGTTCGAAGACTTCAGCTAGTCCAGAATGCAGCCGCGCGAGTGATCGTGGGTGCACCCAGGTACACCTACGTTACACCTATCCTCCGCGAGCTGCACTGGCTACCCATTAGTCTCCGGACTCGCTTCAAGGTGCTAGTCGTTACTTATAAAGCCCTACATGGCATCGGACCTGGGTACCTGAGAGACCGCCTCCTGCCAATTACCTCCCACAGACCGATCAGATCGCACAGACTAGGCCTCCTCCGGATTCCATCTGCCAGCCAATGCCGGCTGGCGACTCCCCGGGGGAGAGCCTTCTCTGTTGCAGCTCCAGCCCTCTGGAACGAGCTCCCCGTGGAGATCCAGACCCTTACTACTCTCCCGGCCTTCCGCAAAGCCACTAAGATCTGGCTGCTCCACTTAGAGCTGAAGAAGCTTCTTGGACGTGAAGCAAAATATCTTCAAAGAAAAACAAGAAAGTCCAGTTGCCTCTTCAAAAAGCACCTTTTAGGACAACCATGACCTGAAGGGCTGAGAATCTCCGTAGACATTTATCAATAGAAAGGTGAATGGTCATGCTTGCTGAGGATGACAGGAGAATGATTATATATGAGCCAGTTTGCTGATTTATAGAAAGAGTATTAAAAATAAAATGAACAAACTATGTTCCAATGAACATTGAGGATGTAACAGTTTTAGTTCAATCACCAGAATTCCTAGGCCTAGGTCTGACTTATATATTTACATAATTATATTATGTAAATATTTTTCTCACTTGAATCTTTATATTATCCTTAAGAAGATGAATTTTGAAAAACTTTTTAAAACATAGTTGTGCATGTACTATTTAGAATATCAGCAGATTAACATCAGATTTTATCTTCAAGATGAGATAAACATTATTATAAGTAATATAGTAACTTATTTAGTTAGGAGGCTTCAAGTCAGTCTTGCAAGATTTGGTAATGGTTTGCCATTTTCTTCCCCCCTGGGGCTAAGAGAGAGTGGCTAATCCAAAATTTCCCACCTGGCTTTGTGCCTAAGGCAGGACTAGAATTCATGGTCTCCTGATTTCTAGTCTGATACTTTATTAACCATTACATCAAATTGGCACTTTAGTATATGCTAAGACATATCTATATATTTATTTTCTATGGTATTGTTTTATTTTATTTTATAAAAAAATGATCATTATTCAAATTTAGTGTTAGTTAACAATTTGTCTCCTGGACATAATATGCTTCCCATCATCCTCAACTACCATAGTCATTTACCTCATTAACTAGGAGGATGGAAAATTAAATTCAGGATACCTGGAATACTTCACATTTGGGAATACGTTGCTGAAATGACTGAACAGGTTTTTCTTAGAGGCATAATTTCAATAAAAATAGTGAATAATGATTCTATCTACCAACTTCTTTATAAAGTCCATCAATTAAAAAAAAATTGTGCAAAATTTAAAAATGACAAATGGGAAACAAGATTTGCTCCAGACATTCCATGATCTTTATATTATCCTGAACTCTGTTAGTTTTTAATATACTGCTCTAATTTTAGGAATTAATAATAATAGTTAGCATATCAAAATTAATTAAGATTTAATACACAATAACTATGACAGTTTTAGGCTAACGCATGTATCACGTTATCAATATATTTAATACTAGAACCATATGTTTGAAGCAACATCAACTATACATTGTTGACTGAGCCGAGGTGGCGCAGTGGTTAAATGCAGCACTGCAGGCTACTGCTAGATCAGCAGTTCAGCGGTTCAAATCTCACCGGCTCAGGGTTGACTCAGCCTTCCATCCTTCCGAGGTGGGTAAAATGAGGACCCGGATTGTTGGGGGCAATATGCTGACTCTGTAAACCGCTTAGAGAGGGCTGAAAGCCCTATGAAGCGGTATATAAGTCTACTGCTAAGTCTACTGCTATTGTTGTTCTTATTGAGAGGACCTCATATGAAGACCCCATAGCAAGACCAGTTCGTAAAGACAATACACTTCTATGCATACTTGGATATGGGGAGAGAAAAGCCATTAATAGTGTTCGAAATGAAAAGTTGTGAACTAGTAAAAGATGGGTTCATAAATCTTAATGAAAAACTTAAAACATTTTCATTGAAAGAGAACAAGTGGGATATTTTTTAAATATGAATTTTAAATCCAGTTTCATTCTTCTATAATACATAGGTCCTGATTTGGTTCATGGTTGTTAGGATGAGTGAAAAATAAGGCATATATTTTAGGAAAATGAAAGACACCAAAAGTAGTAGAGCCAAGGTGGCGCAGTGGTTAAATGCAGCACTGCAGGCTACTTCAGCTGACTGCAGTTCAGCAGTTCGGCTGTTCAAATCTCACCGGCTCAGGGTTGACTCAGCCTTCCATCCTTCCGAGGTGGGTAAAATGAGGACCCAGATTGTTGTTGGGGGCAATATGCTGACTCTGTAAACAGCTTAGAGAGGGCTGAAAGCCCTATGAAGCGGTATATAAGTCTAACTGCTATTGCTAGTAAAGTCTAGTTAGTTTATTGCATCAAGAGTTGTCACCGGAAATAGCCATTCTCATCAACTGACCATGTTAGAGGAAATAAGAACTTCTCTTTAATTAAAATTGATATGAAAGTACTATATCTTGCCTCAATTATCTTCTATTAGAATCTTTATAAAGCATAATTATCTTTTAAAGTCATTTATTCTGAGCTTTTACAATTACTACTTCTTCCTAAATAATTTAGTTATGAAGAGCTTCTCAGTTGCCGTTAAAATGTTAGCTGTTCAAAAATTACCAAAGAGACAGGACATTGTAGAGGCCTGGAAACAGAGGTTTTTTCGGAGGAGAGGCCTGGCGCAGCTTACTTGCTTATGAGCAATTAATGAAGCCAAAATGTGCATTAGAGTGTTAATAGGTCTTAGAAGAACTGATTCATTTTTTATTGTAAGACATTAGTCATGTAACAATGCAAGGGGTAAATGGAACCTACGTTTTATATTCTTTTAAGGAAGATTTCCAAGTATAGAAATATGTATTACCCTAATGCTGCGATGGCGAACCTGTGGCATGCGGAGCCCTCTCTGTGGGCACGCGAGCCATCAGCCAACTCAGCTCCACCATGCATGTGTGCGCCTCTTGCTGCCAGCTGATTTTCGGGTCTTTGCCACGCATGCAGGTGATGCCCATGCATGCACGGGGGGGGGGCTAATGAGGTGCCCCAACCCCATTTTGGTTTCAGGAGGCTTCAGGGAGGCCTGCTAGGCCCAAAATGGGCTGCAGGAAGGTTGCGCACATACATGGGGGGAGGTCACGTGCATGCATGGGGGCGTGTGTGTGCATGCACAGGTGGGTGGGGCGCCTTGCATTATGGGTGTGGGCACGCGTGCTGTCATGCAGACATGATTTCGGCACGCAAGGAGAAAAAGGTTAGCCATGACTGCCCTAAAGTTTACAATACATTGTTTCGTCCAGTTCTTCCCATTGTACCCCAAATACAACCTCCTTAACTGTTCTATGGAAATCAATCTTTTTCTGATTAGAAAAACATTAAACAGAATGGAATCAGAAGTGAATGAAGAATGAAGATCATTGAATAAAGAGAATGGATCTGCAAGGAATAGGGCAGGTTCTGTTTTGTGGGGAGTATGGACAGGCTCCTGTAATTTTAACAAATGATACCTTCTCTATTGTTTGTATCCGCAATCCAACATCTCACTTGTCTGATGCAGATACCGATACAAAAACTGATAATCCAACACATCAAACAATTTACATGCACGTGTTTCGGGAATATAATGAAATGTGAAATACATAATAGAAAAATTCCAAGTTAATGCTAACTTAAATAATAAAGATAAAAAAATAATTCATATAAGTTTCCATATGAATGAATGAACTGATAAACAATATAACACACAATTTTTTATTGGCCAAGCATGAAAGGCAGTAAACTTTACAGTGGGAGTCTAATTCTTAAAATGGATGAAATTAGCTTAACACACTGAATGCATCTACAACACAAGGCATAATAAGAGACACACTTAGGAAACCTTGTAACTGCTCTTAGATAAATAGATTGCATTATTTCCAGCTCAATTGTAATATCCTGTACCCACAAGGAAGCCCCAAAAAGAAGTTAGGATAAAATGTTTGAATGAAAATCTGAAATGCTAACTGATCTCTTTTGGAATAGTGAAATTGCACGAAAGCACTTAATATATTTCTGACTAGTGATAGTCTTGATGACCTGAGTATACTTCAAATTATACTGGAAATGGATAGCTAATATTTATATCAGTATAATTGCTTCATGTGCTTCTGACCCACTATCCATTTATTAATAGCTTATTATTAATAAACAGTATTGGAAAAAGTCCTTAGCAGGCAGAGCAATCCTAATTGCATAGGGATAACAGAACAGAATCATCGACATGATAAGAGAGGCACATGTACACCAGCCTGTTTAGGGTCACAGAAGTGTTTGCCATGAGAGTCTGCCCAGTTTGGGCCCCAGTCTTGCCTGCACCAAGCAGCCTCCTGCTTGCTGCTGATTGGCTAGTTCAAATGAGCAGCTTCAGGGATTGGGGCATGGCAGCCAATCAACGCAGAGGCTGGTTTCTTTTGTCTCATTAGATCAGTGGTTCTCAACCTTCCTAATGCTCTGACCCTTTAATACAGTTCCTCATGTTGTGGTGACCCCCAACCATAAAATTATTTTCATTGCTACTATGTAACACCGGGAGCCACAAAACCTGGGTGGGTGTGGCCAATCAACATCACTCCCACCAAGTCACATGACACCCCCCTCCCAGACATGCCTACCCTATTCCCACAGAAAACACTGAGCCATGAAACCCTGCTAAGCATGGGTAACAGTCTTAATAGGGAATCTCAGCGTATGCGCATCCCATGATCCTTTATTTTATTTTCCCCGCCTTGTTTTACGCCTCAGAAATGGTATCTCTTGGCTTCCGTAGCTCTGCCCATCAACCTCCATCACTCGGAGCGAGCTGCTTTCCCAGCATCCTCTGTGCTGCACGCATCTTTTTCCCCCCATCTCACCTCCATTGTGGCTCCTACTTTCCCTCCACCCACTACACACACACACACCCCTCTCCTTCTGCCGCACGGGGAACCCGAGCCGCTCCTTCCCTTCGGGCTGGCTTCTTGTCAGCCTCTCCATGGGAGGCTCCTCGGCGACCCCTGTGAAAAGGTCGTTCGACCCCAAAAGGGGTTGTGACTCACAGGTTGAGAACCACTGCATTAGATGCTAGCAAAACAGGCCCAGTCTGTGGAGACATGATGGGACAGGATGGGGGGCAGGGGTGGGTTTCAACTGGTTCGCGGCGGTCCCTGCGAACCGGTTGGTTGCTGAACCCGGAAGTAAGTAACTTCCGGGAACGGCGAAGGGTGCGCCCGCCCGCCCGCGGTCCTTACCCGGTTTTGACGAGTTCTGCGCTTCCACGCATGCGCAGGACGCATACAGCGCCTGCGCGATCGTCCAGGAGCAACTGGAGCGTCGCGCAGATGCTAGTATGCATGCGTGCACCACGCGCGGTGCACGAGGACGCCGCCAGCCCCGTTCCAACCGAACCGGTTGGAACGGGGCAAGAAACCCACCCCTGATGGGGGGGGGAATAATTGTGGTACCCCAGGGGAGTATGAGGTGTCTCAGTGGATCAGGGATGGCCTTGGACGACCTGCTCCAGCACTAGGTCCCACACTGTCTTCCCACTCTGAGATACCTCATGTGCATTTAACAACCTGCACATTCAATTAGTGAATGCACTGGGGAAAGCAGGGAGTGATCATGTTCATTAACGTGATTCAATCAAATGAATCCTTGGGTTGCGAATGTAATTGGCAGGCACTATTACATTCGTAACTCAAGGATTACCTGTTCTCCTAGAATAGAATCAAAAGTTGCTCTTAAATCAATGAAACTCACAAAAAGATGGCATTGTGATTCCTAGGAAGATTTCTCAACAAGCAGTGGTAAGACCACAAAGTGATCTATACAGAACAATCAAATCTATGGATACCAGAGTTATAGAACTCTAATTTAAGGGGGGGGGGATTATCTTGTATTATTGGTAGAAATAAAAAGTCTGGTGAGGACTGGAGAGAACCATTTGAATTGATTTTAATTAATGCTTTGGTTTGGTTTATTAGATTTATATGCCACCCTTCTTCCAAGGACTCGGGGGTGGCGTACAACATTAAAAGAAACACATAATACAAAAGTTAAAAAAAGTTAAATAGAATATCCCAAACAAACCCAATTAGAATTAACAATAACATTAAAAAAAATTCGAATTAAAATTAACAATGAACAATAATTTATCTTGTTTTGTTCAGGCCAGGCTGGCTTGCTGGAAAAGCCAACTTTTTAGGGCGCGTTGAAAGGACCAGAGGTCGGGGATTATACGAAGCTCTGGGGACAGCTCATTCCAGAAGACACTCCCACAGAGAAGGCTCTCCCCCTGGGGGTCGCTAGCCGACACTGTCTGGCCGATGGCACCCTGAGGAGGCCAACTCTGTGGGATCGCACTGGACGGTGGGAGGCTACTGGTGATCTCTATTTCTTTTATGGAGACAGGAAGTCACAATGACAATTTACCTGTACCAAAATAGCAATAGCACTTAGACTTATATACCGCTTTACAGTGCTTTACAGCTCTCTCTAAGCAGTTTACAGAGTCAGCATATTGCCCCAGCAATCTGGGTCCTCATTTCACCCACCTCGGAAGGATGAAGGATGAGTCAACCTTGAGCCTGGTGAGATTCGAACTGCCAAATTGCAGGTAGACGGTAGTCAGCAGAAGTAGCCTGCAGTACTGCACTCTAATCACTGCGCCACCACACTTCATGTACAATAGTTTCCCAGGAATGTTTGTCATTGTACATTCCGAAAAATGGCTTTCCCAAATTCCAGCAGAAATTTTACAAGCGGAACGTTCAGAATGCCTTTCCAAAGTTGTGGCTATAATTTCTACTAGGTTTGACTTTATTTCTAAAAGCACCAGCAACCTTTTGCAGATAAGCTTTGCTTCTTGCTTGTTAATAAACCTTACACATTTTTACATTCTATTTTTATTTCAAATAATGGCTGGTAGAGTCATCACCTGCTTTATAATTTTTGTAGATGCTGAAAAGATGTTTACTATATTAAGCTGTTTACCTTTCACCTCCTTAATAATTCAGAGAACTTATTTTAGAGTGGGTTGCCATATCTAAGAAAATTAGCCAGATTGCCATCAAGAAAAACATTGCCTGACCTTTGTTGCTCAATGCAAGTCTCTTATTTAGCCAAATATCCAGGAGAATGAGGAAAAAAGCACCAAATGATTTTCTCATCACCTTATGATTAACTATGGCAAAATCACTGTCAGCTTAAAAACATCACCCTTCTTGTCTTAAACCAACTCAGATAGAACAACAGTGAACAGTGGTCACTGGCCATTGGATTCTTGATACGAAACCATCTATAAACTTAATTCTGTTACAGGCAGTAATAGAAATCTATTAGAAAGACTGTTTAACCAAGCAACTACAATCTTGAACTGATGAAAATACTGAACTGCTTTTCCAGTTGAACTACAGTTTCAGTCATTAATTCAAACTGTGCAGAATAATGTCACGCATTTCCTAACAGTAACAAAATGACAGCCGTTTTTGTTGTTAATTCACATCATTCCTGAAAGATTTTACTTTTCACCAAAGAAAAAAAAACAACAACTAAAAATGCCAAGAACAGCAAATTACTAATCCGAATCCTCTTTATCTCATGTAGGAAAATTATTTATATATTGAGTTTTTAAAAACTTTTATATTATAAAAAGATAATCACTTACTCACAAAAGTAATGTGATATTCACAATCAAGTATTTTAATTTGACTGCAGTAATATCTTACTTCACATCTCCTTATAGCAGCTTTTCCCAATCAAAATATTATTTAGATATGCGGACTTCAACTTCCAAAATCTCAATACTGGCTATCTTGCTTGAAATATTTTGGGAAGTACAACAAATCTACTTATGCCCAGACCTATCTAAATTGGAAATCCTAAAGAAGAATATTACCTACACTTCGGCTCTCAAGATCCAATGAATCTACAACAAAGAATTATATACAGAAAAGAACCAATAAAAATACCTTTAGCATAGAACATCTGCTGCACGTATCATTGGAAAAATTATCACACAACCATCCATAAGAAAAACATTTATTTTTTAAAAAGAGGAATCAGTCAACAAACAACAAAAAAAAAATCTCCTGTTCATATCACTTAAATGCCACCTGGCAATCAGCAAAAGTGAATCATTTTCAGCCAAATCTAATTGAAAGCAATCTATAAATTGTTGCATAACCTTCTGCCAACCTTTACATCTGTGCAGATTACCAGTGACAGTAGTTCTTAAACTATCTTAAATTATAAATGTATAGCCTGTGCTTAAAGCCTGCTACCTTCCAAAGTAGTACAATGGCAGAACTTATTACATCAAATAAAAATCCCCTGCATAATTTACATGCCAGAAATGTCATCTTCCATATGTAGAAAATACACTAACAGACTACAGACACATTTTAGAAGCCATACATCTGCAATCTTCATTTAAGAAAAAAATGAAAGTCAGTTGCAAATCATTTCTGTTCAGGTAATCATAGACACTCTGAATGTTGATCCTGACACTAGTGTTACTATCTGATTTTAAAACACTGTAAACACATAAAATGTCTTAATACCACATGGTCTCAAGCACCTGGTCAATACTTAATAACCATCTAAAACAGTAGTTAGCAACTTGAGCACCTGTGGACTTCAACTGGTTGGGGAATTCTGGGAGTTCATAAGTCCATAAGTCTTAAACAAGAGGCAACTGGATTTTATGGATTTTTCTTTGAAGATGTTTTGCTTCTCATTCAAGAACCTTCTTTAGCTCTGGCTGAATAGTGGAGAATGGAAATATTTATACTCCTTTCAGACAGCTGGTCATTTGCATTCTTTTAGTGAGTTGTTAAGGCCACCTGGAAGTTTATCTGTGTCATCAGGGTCACCTGAGTGGTGCAAATAGGTGAGGAGCAGAGGTGGGTTCCTACCAGTTCGCACCTATTCGGTAGAACCGGTTCGTCAAATCTACCGGACCGGTTAGAAGAGGTTCCACCAGTGGACCCGGAAAGCAGGCCACACCTACAGAAGAGGTTCCAAAATTTTTTGAAACCCATCACTGCTAAAGGGTTAGGGGTGCAAGGATCTTGTAACTTGACAGCTTTAAGACTTGCATGCTTCAATGCCAGAGTTCCTGAGCCAACATGACTGGAGGAGGAATTCTGGGAGTTGAAGTCCACAAGTCTTAAAGTTGTCAGGTTTGAAGACCCCTAGTTTTTTTTTTCTAAAGGATTAGGGGTGCAAGGATTTTGCAACTTGACAGCTTTAAGACTTGCATGCTTCAATGCCAGAGTTCCTGAGCCAACGTGACTGGAGGAGGAATTCTGGGAGTTGAAGTCCACAAGTCTTAAAGTTGTCAGGTTTGAAGACCCTAGTTTTTTTTTCTAAAGGGTTAGGGGTGCAAGGATCTTGCAACTTGACAGCTTTAAGACTTGCATGATTCAATGCCAGAGTTTCTGAATAGCTATTTGGACCGACCTAAGTACTAATTCACAATTTCATATCTTGTCACATGGGCGGCAAGCCACTCCCATCCGGTCACATGGGCAGCAAGCCACTCCCATCCGGTCACATGGGTGGCAAGCCACTCCCACAAAGGAGACCACACCCACAGAGTAGGTTCGAACAATTTTTGAAGCTCACCACTGAGCTTCAATAGTTCTTGGAACTATTGAAAGGACTGTGTTGTAGATTGGAGATAGATGATGTTGTATTCCTCCCCCCTCTGTTGAGAGATGGCAGTTCTGTTTTGACTAGTCCTGATTGGTTTGTTCTCCTATGTTGTGCCATGCGTTTATGAAGTGGTTGTTTTGTTTCTCCAATGTACAGATGTGCACATGGCTCACTGCATTGTACTGCATATACCATGTTATTCAGTTTGTGTCTGGGTGCTTTAGCCTTGGGATGGACAAGCTTCTGCCTTAGGGTATTCTTGGGGTAGATATCCAATTGCTTTGCACTCTTATCATCTTTACAATTTTTGTAAGATTATTCTCCTGCCACCTGACAGGAAATTCTGCTGACCCAGAAATTTTAAAGAATTTGCTCAACTTTTCATGATATTTTAAGTTAAATCTCGCCAGGAGATTAATAGTAAAAAATGGAGAGGGTTATTACAACAAAGGGAGTAAGCACACTGTATTTCAGATTCATTATTTTTCCCTAATTCAGCTTACCCAACAATGAAACTTCCAGATATGCTTTGCCTACATCTTGTTGTAGTTCCCAGTCAGCCCACAAGGGAATTATGTGAAGTACAATCCAATGAATCTGGAAGTATCAGTTGGAAAGGCTGTCCTACTTTAGGCTACCAAAATTGTGCTGGTTTAGAAAATGAAATTTAGTGGGTGGAGGCAGGATGCGAAAAAGTCTCTTAAATGTCATCACTAGAGAACTATCACTGCAAATAGTCAAGAGATAATTATAGTTACAAAACAGGAAGTTGAGCTCAATGCTGACAAAATGACTTCTGATTGCTATTTTCAGAAGCATCCTCAGAATCATGATGACTTTCTTTCTACAATGCAGAAAGTTACCTCTAAAAATTAAAAGGTCAGCTTCAACTTTATAAATGTGATCCCCTTTTACTTTTGCATGCCCACGCACGCTAAATGTAGTTGAAATTTCAGTTTCACAAAGGATGACCTGCCAAATGACATGATTATTTAATCTTTGGGAGAGGGATTGTTATTAGCTGAAATTAAAATACATGGTTGCCTATTATTTTATATTTTCTAAGGGTGGAAATCTCAGTGGGAAACTAGATTATCCGAACAACAAAATGCTAAACCTAAACAGTCATTCAGTACTGAGCCAAGGTGGCACAGTGGTTAGGGTGCAATTCTGCAGGCCACTTCAGCTGACTGTTATCTGCAGTTCAGCGGTTCTAATCTCACTGGTTCAAGGTTGACTCAGCCTTCCATCCTTCCGAGGTGGGTGAAATGAGGACCCAGACTGTGGGGGCAATATGCTGACTCTGTAAACCGCTTAGAGAGGGCTGAAAAGCCCTATGAAGCGGTATATAAGTCTAACTGCTATTGCTACTGCTATTACTTTTCAACTGAAATCAGTGTCTGTAGACTGAATCAGGCCAAGTAGGTGCTGTTTCCTTCTTCAGGTCCTCTTGAAATAATATGTCATTAGGCAGAACAGGGGGATCCAATAGTTGAAATACAGCTCAATCATGATTGTAGAGAATGACCTTCAAGTGTTACCATCTCTGTGATTCAGCCACTATCCTCCATTCCCTTTTGAACTTACAGTAGAGGTAACTGAGCCTTTGGGAGTAGTATTATAACAAAGATGATAAACAAAACCTTTCATTCTAAATATATAAATAATATTTCTTGCTACTATGGAAATGGATTGGGATTTATTCTGAATATTATGATTGAGAATATTATGATTAGGGTGCTTTTTCAAAAGGCATCTGGACTTTGTTTTTCTTTGAAGACGTTTTGCTTTTCATCCAAGAACCTTCTTGATTATGACTGAGGATAGAAGAACTGAAGCCAGAACTGAAGAATTTCCTTGGATGAGAAGCAAAACGCCTTCAAGGAAAAACAAAATGCAGTTGCCTTTTGAAAAAACACCTTTGGGACAACCATGACTTGGATGACAGAGAATCTCCATAGACATTATGATTAAATGGGATCATATGGAGAAAAGTAAGTAGGAACAAAACAGGTGAGAAAATCACACACACACACACACACACACACACAGAGCATGGGAAATTGTTTCTAGTTATGTCTATTTATTGGCATTAACACATCACATTTTGTATATGAATACTGTATATGACTAGATGAGCTTGCCTAAACTCAAGTAACATAGATTGTATCTAAAAAATTCAGATGGGCAGCATCTTGCTTCGTTTTTAATATGACTTTTGCTAATCTCCAAGAGATCTTTGAGGTTTTAACTGTAATATTGTAACTTTGTTCTTCAGTATAAAACTATTATAACATTTGCTGTATCTTGGGTCAATTGCTTTGATGCTTCATGCATCACTTCATGAATTTTTATAACCATCATTGAGGTGGTCTGGTGGTAAGTAGTATAATGCTGGCATAAGACCAGAATATCAAATGGAAGAATGAGACTCTTAGGTATTTAGTAAAATGGATACTGACAGACAAGATTACAAATAACTGAAAAAGAAAGTATTGTTATCTGGAAAAATATATTTGGCACTCTTTTCACTGTCAATCATGTGGTTGGCACAGGATTTAAAGCAGAATGAGTGGTTTTACTTGGCTCTAAATATGAGTTTTAAAACAGATGTTGGTTGCAAAAGACGTTTTAAAAATCAGGAATCAACCTACCTTCACATTCGTGAAATTTTAAAAGTGAATGATCCAGTGTGACTCATTATTATAGTAGCAATTTCTATCAAAATGACTGGATTAAAATCAAGCATTAAGAAGGGATACTGCTGCCTGTTCTTCTAGCCAGTCTGGAGAAAATAACTTTGTAATTCTACTCTTCAGCTCTTCATCCAGGTCTACAATTGTGGGACTGAATCTACTTTTTGTCATATTGAAATCAATGCCAGCAGAGTAAGGGAGAGGTTTCTGCTGCATATAGTAACAATACTATTAACACCATGATGAAGGGAGCAACCCTCCCTCCCAAATGGGGCTTCCCAAAGCTGTAAATCAGCTTTGCTAAACTATATCTCTAAAAGTGTGGTGTAAACTCTCAGAATTCCTCACCACTCTGGGCAACAATCATCCCAACAAGGAATTCTGTGATAAAGAAGTCCAGTAGCACATCTGGAAGGACTATATTTGTGGTTTAGGCTTGGATCAATGGAAAGGAGTGATCTGCATTATATGGGTAAACAGCAAAGGAAGAATTCATACTGTTCCTCCAGAAAACAGAGGTGTCGAGTGGAAAAAAATATTTTAAAAAGCTCATTAGATTTCAAAATAAAATCTTGGTGTCTCAATATTATATTACAGATTTTATTTTCTATAAAGCAGTGCTTCTAAGTCAGGGGTTCCCAAGCCCTGGGTCACAGCCCACTACCAGGCTGCAACCTGTTTCAAACTTCTTGGATGAGAAATGAAATGTCTTCAAAGAAAAACCAGAAAGTCCAGTTGCCACTAGAAAAAAGCACCTTTGAGACAACCATGACTTGGATGACTGAGAATCTCCATAGACATTCGGGCAGCTTACAATACGAAAATTACTTATAACAGTAACTTTCACTAAGCAGTTTTCTTCTGTCCTGTTGATAAGTACACTCGTTTATTTAATTTGCTTTATATAGTGGACTCTTGATTTACTCAAATAGTGGGGAAATTGAGTATCCATTTAAAGCACAACATCCAAATAAGATTTCATGCATATGTATTTTATGTATTTCATGCATGTGTGAACCTGCAAACGAGGTTGTGATTTGATTTGATTTAATTTATTCAATTTAGGGTCCACCTGATTCCAAACTGATTCTGAGAGGTGGTATAATAAAACCAAACAAAATATAAAATACACATAATACAATATGATAACAAATACATAAGGGAATAAAAAAATGATTTACACATATTCAGAAGCACAGGAACCCAAGCAGAGACTTTTTTAAAAAAATGGCTCATTGGTGCTGCAAAGATCCAGATGCCCACTGGATGGGACAAACAACGCATCGAAAACTCTAATTCTTTGTTCCATCCATCTAGTGTTCATATGAAGTTTTGCAGCCCTGATTCTGACAGTCTTGGTACCTTATTTCCACAATGATATACTGGTGCAGCAAACTATAAGAGTTTCTTTGATTTGCAGAATTGAAAGAATAAATAAAACCTGATATACTGAGAACAAAACTCAGTACAAACACTGTGTGGGATATGCAAGAACCACTAAACTATCCCTAAGCCTCAAAAATAGTAATTGTTCCACTGTAACTTTTCAGCCAGAATTTGTGGAGCTGGATCAACAATATGGTAACTCTTTGGCTAGTACTGTATAATAAACTTTACACTGCATTCTGGATTTCTGCACACATTTGCACATGTACATAAAAACTATTTATGTTTACATATCACAATGTATTTGGGTGAAATAAGATATATTACTGGGGCATCTGTCCTCAAAGAAAAAGACCTGACTATTAGTTGTGTTCTTTGCTCCCATCAATGAGCTAAGCTTTTGTGTAGGAAAGATGATATACAAATGATTTCCAAAAGGTAAAGTTATGTATAGTTTTTATTCTTACTGTTGGTCAAATTTTGCTAATATAACCAACTCCTCTCTCACACACAAATGTAAGTATAAAACTCCTGAGAAAGTAATAGAAATTGTATATATTATTGAATTTTTATGCTGCCGATGTTACTGATATGTGAAAATTACTCAGGTACTTCTTTCTAACATCAGTTCTTATGATACAGCTTTTTAAAGATACATATGCCAGACATATGTTCTTTTCCAATACTGCAATACATATTCTATTTCTATGCACTATTTTTGTGAACTGTGTTTTTTCAATTCTCTCCCTTGCAACAAGTGAGAATTTTTCAGAAGTTTTTGACCATGGAAATGTAGATGCAAGTAGATTTTATTCCATGCTATAGTCCTTGAAATGAATAGAGGCTATTCTGACAAATCTCATAAACCTATTATCTTAAAAAATGCACAAAGGATTTTTAACGGCTTAAGGCAGGAACAAAAAGAACTGTGCTGCACGAATCACCATGTGTGAGATTCTGTTTAAAATATTGGTGCTGTCATCCCTGAGACAATGGATTCTGAGTAAATAGTGACAACTTGGGTTTGTGGGATAATGACAGAATAGCTTTTATTGTAACCAATCATTGAACTCTGGGGACATTTACTTTTATGGTTTCTGCAGCTTTGGGGGAAGATTGAATTGAACTCTTAGACCAGGATCAGTAACCAGCAGCTTATGGGCTGCAAATAGCCTCAACTTGAAGTTTGTCTAATTCACTAAATATACTTTAGTTGACTTTTCTCCTTAGGATGCTGAAAATACTTCCTGCCAGTAACTGATAGAGAAATTACAAGGCACCATGTTCATATAACTAACCTCTTTTTTTTCCTCTGGGCAACATGATTGATTGATGTCTGGTTTTTTTAAGCAGGCATGGGAAACTGTGTCTTCAGTATATTTTCAACTCCCCCAAAGTCCCAACCTCCAAGGTTATAAGTTACAGAATAGCGACAGCAATAGAACTTAGATTATATACCACTTTAGAGTACTTTACAAACCCTCTCTAAGCGGTTTACAGAGTCAGCATATGGTCCCCAACAATCTGGGCCCTCATTTTTACCGATCTCAGAAAGAAGGAAGGCTGAGTCAACCTTGAGCCACTCAGAATCGAACTCTTGGAAGTGAGCAGTGAGCTAGGCTGCAGTACTGCATTGGAGCATTATCAGAATCTTATTTAATGAGCCTAACAAATATTGGATGTTAGTAGATGTACATATCTGCAAGGAGATAGAACTTTTTTTCATATGTCTACTGCAAAGGCTATTCCACAATTTGTACAGAAAGACGCTTTTCTTGATTCTATTCTGTCACTGAATGTTTGGTTTTTATTTTTCAACTTTAAACTTTGCTGCAAATTTTAAAATAAAACACACAAAAATTATTTCATGCCACTTAAAATTTATTTATTTCATGCTGCTTAAAATTAGAAATAAATTGTTACCATTAGCAGGAAGATAGGTGAAAAGTTGGTACTGGCTTCTCTTTCTCTTTCCATTGCAGACATAGAAATTGACTTGACAGGACTTGTAATTCTCTGATTGCGGAATGGTGGAATCTCAGCAACTAATAAAGTCTAAAAAGGGGATAAAGTATGTTAGCGGTGAATCACAGTTAAAGAACATTTGAATCAGAAGAATAAGCAAACAAATGCCCCGGAAGGCACTGAAAAGGTAAATGACCTTGCCTTAAGAATACTGCAACATAAGATTAGTCCTCTAATCATTACCATTTCTTGAGGGCATATCCTCCTAAAAAAAACTCCCTATCATGCAGCTGGTCTTACTGCTGAGACAGGCTAAAATTTCATCAAATAATCCAACAGGAAGATCTCTATGGGAAAAATAACATCCTGAGATTAAATTGGGTTGGAAACCTGTTGAGCTTCTACTCAGTATCAGACCCAACCTCCCATCAGACTGAGGTCTTTGGAATTCCATGGCCATAGTTACTATGGCTGTCAGGGTGCACTATGCAACTTCTTCTGCAACTTTTCTTTTTCTTATGATATTTTCAGAATGTAATATAGGCCTTGTAGAAGACCATGTAAGACTTCCATGAGCTTGACAATCCTCATAGAATTTGTGCAGAAAAGTAAAGAAGGAGGATACAGAAGTGTTCTTAAAGGCTTTCTCCAACCCGACAGCAATTATGAGCCCTACTGTAGGCAGGGCCCTTGGGTAGTACAGCTCCGGGGTTGTGACTGCAACTCCTACACGGCTCCTCAGTACTGAAATCGTGCTTCTTTCATTTTTGCTTGATGCTCCAGAACTAGAAACCTTTGGGATCCCTCTTTCATCCACCCCTCTTCTCCCCTATATCATCTCATCTATTTTGACATGGCAGAACCTCGATACATTTAGCTACTCTGGTGGTGACAGTTCTGGTGCTTTCTTGCATGTAATTGTTTAAAAAGGATGGAGGTGGGTTATTGTCAATCGACTTATTTTAACTGCTCAGAGAATGCCAGGCATGCTGGTTTCTCCACGCTGAATCCACTGCCACCTCCCCACTGCAGGTCTAGAGAAGAAGGCAGGATCGGTACCAGCCTCACTGCAGAGATGTGGGAAATAGTAGTAATAGCTGTGAGAGCATTATTATTATTATTATTGTTATTATTATTATACAATTGTATCACAGCGGCCAGTTGTTTCGCCGGATTTGGCATTGGTTACTAGTCGGGCCCCACCCAGGGGCCTAGGACATCGTAACGTATTTTCGTAATATGCGTGCAGATCCAAGCAGTGCAGCTTTTTGCATTTGACTGATGGTGATTTGTCAATTTTTAACTGTTTTAAATGTAATTCCAGTGCGTTTGGAATAGCACCCAGTGTGCCGATACCACTGGAATTACCACTGCTGGTTTGTGCCATAGTCGTTGAATTTCAATTTTTAAGTCCTGGTATTTTGCGATTTTTTCACATTCCTTCTCATCGACCCTGCTATCACCTGGTATTGCAATGTTTATGATTGTAACTTTGTTTTTCTCAACCAGTGTGATGTCTGGTGTATTATGTGCCCAGTATTTTGTCTGTTTGTATGCGAAAATCCACAAGATCTTGACCATCTGATTTCGGTGACTTTTTCAGGCTGATGTTCCCACCAGTTTGTTGCTGTTTTAATATTATAAGTTTTGCACAAATTCCAATGGATCATTTGTGCTACTGAATTGTGCCGCAATTTATAATCAGTCTGCACGATTTTTTTTACAGCAGCTGAGTATGTGATCAACAGTTTCATCAGCTTCTTTGCAAAGTCTGCATTTGGCATCATCAGAGGATTTTTTCGATTTTGGCCTTAATGGCATTTGTGCGGATAGCTTGTTCTTGCACAGCCAGGATTAGTGACTCTGTTTCTTTCTTTAATGTACCTGCTGTTAACCTAACCAAGTTTTTTTCACTGTCCACTTTATCTTTTATTTTTTCCAGAAATTGGCCATGCAATGCTTTGTATTATTATTATTATTATCATCATACAACAGAATTGTATCACAGCGGCCAGTTGTTTCGCCGGATTTGGCATTGGTTACTAGTCGGGCCCCACCCAGGGGCCTAGGACGTCGTAACGTATTTTCGTAATATGCGTGCAGATCCAAGCAGTGCGACTTTTTGCATTTGACTGATGGTGATTTTGTCTATTTTTAACTGTTTTAAATGGAATTCCAGCGCTAATATAATAATAACAATAACAATAACAACAACAACAATATAATCCCATCTCAAAAACAGAAGCACACCAACAGAATGGTGTGGAAGAGCTCTAGCTTAGTATTTAGATTTTCATAGTGGATACAAGAAAACGTGCACCTAGCATTAGAAGGCATGCCAGTTCCATCCATTCCAGAAGTTAGTGGCTTGCTAGGCTGTCCTCCATACATTTGTCTACTATCCTTTTAAGCCACCCAAATTAACTATTCAGCTATGACTGTCCTATTTACAATGGTCTTTGCTCTGGCCCTATTTAAAACTTGGCTGTTTCCAGAACCAGGTTAGTGTGGGTGATGAATCCCATATGTATATTCTATTTTTAAACAAGACTGTTGTTGTTTTTTTTCTGAGTTTTGATTTTTTTCTTTATTTTTATTGTACCTTAATCACTGAATTTGTAAGTCACTGAGAATCAGAACAGATTAGGGAGACATCTACATTTCATAAATGAATAAATGATTGATTACCATTCCGTTTAGTTATACCTTACATTTAGCTTTATTGTGAGAAAAAAATGTAATTAAATGAGACAATACTATGATTGCTTGAACTGAAATAGGTATTTTTAAAAAACCCAACTTCATCTTAAAATTTATGCATGATTTTACATATAATTAATACAATAATAAAATAAAGTGAAGAAAATGCACAGATAAACACCGTCCAGAAAAGCAGCACAATATTTTTTAAAGGCAAAAGAGGCACTTACTGGCTTACACAACTCTCTGTCAGTTTTTGGCTTCCATTTCCCACACATGATGACCATCTAAGATAAGGACATGAAAGATCCAAATTAATGTGCTTAGTGCATAATAAATCACACAAAATAAAAGGGAGGGCTCCCCTTTAAAGATATCTTTATTATACAGACATGATATTCAAGATGAGTTCAGTTTTGTAGTGATAAAGAAATAAGCACTTCTATTTAAAGAAGTTTGAGGAAGGGAAAAGAACGGTTTATCCACTGATTCTGCTTCCATAGCCAAAGACCTGATTCAGTCCCCAATGAATGCTCTTTCTTTTGTCTAATTGGGTAGAGTTGCCTAATTTATGAAAACCTTCTATCAAAAGAAGTAGGGTCTCTTCTACTTGTGATAGGTAATCTCACTGCAAGTAATTATCATCCACTAACTTTTAATTTTTTAAAAATATGTGTATTTTATAAAATACAACAAAATGCAGTGGTTTGTTTGATTTATCTATTCCTATTCATATCAGCATTCAATTGCAACTGCAGCTTATATTGTGTCTAATAGAAAGTTTTTAGAAACTTTCTATTAGAAACTTGTCAACATGACAGCATGGCTACCTGAGGAATTCTGGGAATTGAAGTCCATAAGTCTTAAAGTTGCCAAGTTTGGAAACCCCTGATATATAGAGAGGATAAGAATCAGGTTATTGAGTAAGGTAAACATGAAGTGTCTGTGTTGTACATGAACCCTCAACTGGTTTCTGAAGGTCAGAAGTTCCACATGAAAGATATGTTATCATCATAGCTTCTGGGGCAAATGTTGATGAAATCTCAAAGTTTGGTTGAGGCCAACTGTGCTAAAGACACTTGACCAGTGAAACATTTAATGTGTTCTTGGGCTTTTTGATATTAATAGAATGCCTTGGAAAGGCTAACTGGGTATAGTTAGCAAAAGTATATTCCAGCCATGCCCTTTTCTGGCTTAATTTTTAATTCTTTCTTCCCACATTTATTGTGGTAACTACATTGTGGATTCAAGCTAGGGGAAGCCAAGTCAAATGCCAGTCTGTGGCCAGTCATGATTGCACATCTTAATTGATTTCTTTAGGTTATTATGATGATTAAAAATGGGAAAAATACTTTCTGGCCTAAGACCGAGTGAAAATGCTCTGGGTAGAATATTCTAAATTGATATCCATTTGTCTTTCTGTCGCCTTATAACTGAGCAACAGAATGTTTAAGATTTGGTATATTTAATCTGTTCTGAAAAGAGGAATTGCTATGTTCCATTTTCTAGTTTCTAAGATGGTAAAGCGTATATGGGAAAGTACATTTTAAGAATAACTTAAGTTTTTTAAAAAGTCCAAAAGTTGGGACGATATTGAGTGTGCTCGGCAATCTGAAAGAAGCAAGCGTTACTGCTGCTGTATTACGAAATTCCCCTGAGACTCTCCAGACTTTCTCTATTACAGAAAAGAAGGGGAAAATAAATTACTTAATAAGAATAAATCTCATTTAACAAAAGCAGAATAAATCAGTTATGGTGCTTTGAGTCAGTTGGTGCCTATATGGACAATTCCATGCAGTTTCTTGGCAACAATTCTGAAGTGGTTTGCCAGTACTTTCTGGACTAGGAGACAATGGCTGGCCAGAATCATCCAGCTGTTTTTCATGCCTAAGGAGGATTAGAATCACTATCTCCCACTCCTAATCCAGAGCCTTTAACTGAAAACGTTAAGAGAGAGAGGGGTGGGGTGAGGAGAGGAGGGGTGGAGAGAGGAGAAGAGAGGAGAAGAAAGGAAAATCAGACAATTCCTCATGTTACGTCTGGTGAACCAAAAGGGAAATCTCTACACCCACAGACTGGGATCCATTCCAGAGAGAAATCCTAGATCATTACACCAACAACTCGACAGTAAACATGTTTTGTAAGTGTATATGAATCAACCTGCTTGTTTTTAAGAAAAGACGCAGGAATGGATGAAATAATTTTTAGGAGTCTCAAAATGCTAAAAAGACTTTCTTATCCTGAGGAAAAAAGTTTTAGGCCAGTACAATATTTGCCAGTTATCCTATCCAAGTATGCAAGATGCCGTCTCTCGTCAGACTGTGCTAGAAAAGTGAGGAGTGATACGCCACAAAAGTTTCCATTGTAAAGCTGCCACATCTGCATCAGCCTGGCTGACTCACAGCTGAAGGCAACTCCCTGCCTGGCTGAAATCCAATGAAAGTACACCAGAGCAATTTATACCTTTCCAAAATGCAAATAATTCAAATTACAGACATAACATAAAGTTGAAACAGACACATTTCAGGCATTCCCTGTTTGAACTGAACTTACTGAAGGGTTTCTTCCCAAATGTTGCTTATATATGTAGAAAATGCCAATAAAGCAAAAAGTAGCAAATCTTTCATCTCTCCTCATCACCTATTTCACCCTTCAAAAACAAAACAACCCCCCCCCCCAAACCTGTAAGCAGGTTGGGGAGGAGGGAGAGAGAGTGAAAAAATCCTCTGATTTTGGTGAGTACTGTTGTTTTATTTTCTGTATGCTTGGAGTAAAATATTTACTTCTTTAAAATCTGATGCACGATGGTTTTCTTTGTGTTAATTTAAGATTGGGGTCCAGAAGTTGAAATGGCAAATGCACAACTTATTTCTAAACACAAGCATGCTATCGAAATAAGATGTCTTTTAAAAAGAAGAAAAAAAAGGGATCTTCGCCTATTGTTTGTGTCTAACTGCTCAAATTAATGCCAGATTCTGCACAGGAGATTCAGTCCTAAGGTTATGTCCATCCAGGGAATAGAGAGATCCAGTGCTGACACTTCTGAAGCTGTTCATTAGCTTCTTCTTTTACCTAAGGGAAACAGGCTAACTAAACAGAGGCACAGCCTTCCTGTTTATACAGCTGAAGGCAAGGTGGGGGAAAATCCCAGAACAAGTTAAATTCAAATATAAACTGAAGCTTTCCCTTCATTTTAACAGGGTCTGAAATACAATTAATTAGAGAGATTAAGAGTGGCTTCTCACATTCACTTCCTATACTGAAGTCCCCACATTTTTTTTCTAAGTGGGCTTTGTTTCGCACCATACAAATCCAAAAGGCTTAACTGAGGGTGTTTTTCTAAAATTCTGGAGTGGCTTTCATTTTGGCAGCCTACCAGAAAAAAGCCATAATTAACTCCTTCAAACATGCACTTCAGTGTGCTGCCGAGAAGAGTTCTGGCTCGTGTGTGTGCATCCTCACATCTAATAGGAACTGTTTCCCAGAAAAACCAAACACCAACACAACTTTTCTCATTAGGATGCAGATAAAAATATTCCTGTAGGACAGAAGTGACTCAGTTACCATTCAGGGATATGGGGCGTTTCACGCGGGGGGGGGGGGGGGGAGAGATTTGGCACTGAGAATGGTGGCAGGGAGTTTTGCACCCCTATTTCATTACTTCGTAGGCTGGTTTTGAATGGCTAAAAATAAAAGCAAAGTTCCAGAATGGAATGTCTCAGCTCTGAATAGGTCTTTGTAATTCACTCTGTATCCACCATTCTCTGCAGTTAAAAAGGAAACTCTCGGCAGAAGCAAAAAATAAAAATAAAAATCTAAAATCATCAGGGAATTCCCTGCACTGAGTCACAGAAACGGCTTCCCCACCACACCCATTGAGAAGATTTCCACAGAAAAAGCCACTGGAGGCTTGTTCTAACACAGCAGCAAAAGAACTAAAAGGTGTTTTGTGAAATCTCATCGTCCTGGTTATTTCTAGGCAGCATTTCTATTAGGGGATATGCCATTCAGTATTTTTTCTTCATATCAATTAAAATCCCAATAGTATTATGGGAGAAATTTAACTAGAAATAGATTGACTTCTTAATGAATGATTAGGCTTCACTTACACCTCAGCATATTTTGTGTGATAAACTGCATGCCTTCCATCTTGTATGTTTGATGGTCATATTTAAGGCTAAGCCACAACTCGGAAAAGTGTCTCCAAGGGGTGAAATTCAACAGGTTCTGGAGAACCAGAAGCAGAAATTCAGCAGATTCTGGAGAACCGGAAGGAGAAATTTTGAGGAGAACCGGAAAATATCACCTCTGGCTGGCCCCAGTGGGGTGGGAATGGAGATTTTGCAGTATCCTTTCTCTGCCATGCCCACCAAGCCTTGCCCACAGAGCCGGTTGTAAAAAAAAATTGAATTTCACCACTGGTCTCTCTCTAAAACAAGTTTGGAACTGAAACCCAGGGAATGCTCTCAGAATTGCAATATCTGGTTTTGTTTTCTCCAGGATGCAAGTGCAAGAATTTCATGAGTGTTAGTCGCTTTTGACTTTAAACAGAATTACAGAATCAAATGCACTTTTGAAATCTATCTGGGTATTTAGTTTGGCTAGAAGGATGATTCAGTGCACATATATCTTCCCTAAGGGGTTGACTCTATTCAGATAGATGAAGCTGCTTAATTCAACAAGGGGGCATATATGCCAACCTTCATCAACCGGATGTTGTTCCCCCCCACTTCAGATATGTGTTAAACTATAACCATATCATCACCATGAGTTGGCTGGCATTATGAAAATCATAATCCAATATATGGTAAGAAACCTAGGTTGTATATATCGGACCTGTGATTTTACTCTAATGCTAACAAGAATGTCATGCTATATAAAATTTATATTTTGTGTCCCAAAGGTAGATTTTTTTCCCCAAAAGGCAACTGGACTTGCTTGCCTTTCCTCCCCCCCTTGGAAACATTTTGCTTCTCATCCAAGAATTTTCTTCAGTTCCTTAGTTTTCACTTTACACATTTGGAAAGAAAAACCCAAGGAAAGTCCAGTTGCCTTTTGGAAAAGCACCTTTGGAAAGACCTGGATGATTGCGAATCTCCATAGGCATTTATATTTTGTATTTAATTCTGTTTAAATTTGATTCAGCAACCCGGTGTCTGATGTGTTTTAAATATTGCATCAGTAGCATTGCATTTAATCAGCCTACAATTGAAGAACTAATTTGCCTACAAATGTTTCTCTTATTTAATTGGAACTGAGATTTGAATTCTGCTCTTGCACATCTAATTCTCATGCAATAGAGCACATGTTCCAAGTCTTTTTAAAATGATTGTGGTTAAGTTATTAGGCTTCACGAGCCACAAAGACTTAGCACGCAAAGCTTGTTTAATTAGTGCCAACAATGAAGAAAAAACTTAGCAGAGATCAGTGCTTTTGAGTTTATAGATCAGTGTTGGTATTATGAGAAGCTAGAAAGAAGCCAATCATGGTAATGGGATGATCATTAACCACACCTTTATTGGCAGCTGCCACACATATTCTTTCATCCCCACAGTATCAGTTGGCAACCCCATCAAATTGGGGCAGTGATAGTCGTTCTTAATCTCTCATGTACAGCTATGTCTGGATTCTGCCCAGCATTGCTTTAGCACCACAGATCACAGCTGCACATGTGTGAAAAGCTGCCTCTTTCCAAGGCTCTTGGCCTTACCTGGCTTCTAAATGGCAGCTGGCTCTTTTTAACTCCTCAGATCTCACTTCTTTATGAGCTGGAGTCTTGTAATTAAATCCTGAAGGAAAGGCTAGTTCTCAAGTGAGATGACAGGAAACTAAGCTTAAAACCATGGCAACAGGTGTGTATGATACCTTGCTCGGAGATACTGTAAATTCTCAAGAGATAAAAATGGCTAAATCAGCTGCTTCCCTGAATAAAATACGTTTGCAAAGCAATAGCAGAAAATAGCACCACCATATAAGAGGGTAACAATGGCCATGCAGAATTATCAGAAGTTTTGAAGGGATTAAGTTGGGGAAGGTTTAGGTGATGCTTTACCTGAGGCTTCCTGGTTGAAATTTCCTTCAATTATCAAATAGCAACTGTAGTTTGTCTGACTTCTCTCTTAACTCCCATGTTATATGAAATTTCACCATTTCTAGACTACCCTCATGGGATTATGCTGAAGAAAGATCATGGATCCCCGAAAGCTCTGATTGCAAGATCAAACTCAGCTTATGTACAACTAAATTACTTGATGCGGTCGTTCACGCTTAATCTAACCTACTTCACACCATAGTTGTGAGGATAACAGGGAAAAATTGAGTTTCTCCGGAGGAAAAGTGAGACTGAAATATTATATTTAAAGAGAAAAAAATTAAAAGTAGGGAAGACTTCTGTAATCCAAGCTATTTGAGTGTAGCATTTAATAGCAAAAGAAGCTAATTGTGAAATCTCATTCACAATTATATTTTGGTAATATACCCCTTTTCTTTAGAAACAAACATTTAGCACTGCCCAATATTTTTCCAGGTCTTAAAATAGGTTCATTTAAAATCCAGATTGTACTTACCTTTTGCTTTAAAAATTATCCTTTTGTCCCAAAACTGATTAAGTAATACACCTATTTAAAATAATAACTGGTCTTGACATATCTAAGAAAAGCACAGCACAATGCCCTTTAGCCTTCCAGATGCCCTGAGCTGTTCCCTTCATCATCCTCAGCTTGCAAACACTGTATTAGGAAAGGCTCCCATAGGGTGAGTAATGATCGTATTATATTATCTGTATGGAAAGCATCCCATATTATTTACTCTTTTTACATGCTACAAATTTAGGAGAACCTAAAGTCTATTTCTTACTAGTTAAGTCTGCAGAGGAGTGAATGGATTCTACAGAGCAATGATTCCATCATCTAATGAAACATCCTGTTAAAGGTATCTATTTCTAGTAAGCCAGATACCATTTTTCACCCAGCCATGCTGGGAGGAAGACACAAATGACTTTCATCTTAATGCTATCATCATCATCATCATCTCCCACGTGTTCTGAAGTATGTAATTCTCAATTTCTGGCAATTCCTTGGCAGAAGCTTTTAGACCAGGAGTGAGTGAGTTAAACCAGAAATTGAAACAACAGCAAATGAAAAGGGTGTGGTAGACTCCGTTTGAGAGCCAGACATAGAAAACAACATTATGCATATAAAGTACATATAAAGTACGTGTTCAAGGGATTATTCTGCCACTTGGTTTATTATGTGAACTACAGCTTCACTACCAGACTGAAACTTGATTCTTTTTGGGCCAATTGCCCTTAAACTGTGACTGCTACTGGCAATGGAAAGACCAGTGGAAAGATCTCTGGGAACGTAAGATCTTTTACCAAATGGAGCACAGCCAAAAGTCTGCTCACTGGTCTCCACATCTCCTCTCATCAAAACAATGCCAAATTTTCAGCCTTCTAATGCAGCAGTACAGAAGAAAATCTCTACTGTTGCTCAATCTGTATCCAAATACCATTATATTAACTGAGGGACCTCCGTTTACTTTATTTTTAAGTACATTTTAAAATCATCATTTTTCTAAGCCTTAGCCCATGCAATCTAAATTGTAGAAGCAAAATGCTATTTTCCTTTATTCTCTACAGAAAGTGGTGCTAAAAACAGAATACAGGAATGGCATTATTCTAACCACCTACTGCCTTAATTTTCTATGAAAACTTTTGTTCTACTGAATATAATTACTACCAGTTAAAAGCAAATAAAAAATGTTTGACCATGGATCTGATCCCGTAGCAGATCTTGTTCCTATTAGCATTCCATTCTAAAAAGTGGGGAGGGATATATTTATTTGATTTATGGAATGCTCAGTTAGGTAAAATATTGATATAGAAGAAGCAAAGAAAGCAATAGAACAAAACCCAACACTTCCCTGTGGCTGGTGGTGAATAGCCATTTGTATGACAGAGGGCATAATAATAAATACATATAATACTTAACATCTTTTTTTTAGTGTTGTTTCATTTTAAATTGTAAATCTGAGAATAAAGTGTCTTGTTATTATTCTGTATAAACTATTCCAGAAGTCATTCAGGCTAAAGAAAGTAGTTTAAGTAAAGAGCAAAAATTCACTGGGGGCGTATTGAAAGAGAATTAATACAGTCATTCAATCAAATTGCTTCAAATTGCAAATATATTTGATATATTCGATGTACTGGTGATGTTACTTAGCCCGGTAATGAAACATCTGCAAGAAAAGAACTAAGTTCAATAAATGCTAATACAGTGCTTTTCAAAAAGAGATGCCTTCAAAAAAGGGGAAAAAATCTGGATCTGGAGAACTGCAAACCAGTCAATCTGGCACTGATATCTGTGATGAGTCTACAATCAATCATAAACAGATTGATCTGTACGTATTTTGAAAATTACGTGGTGATTAGTCTCCATGGATTTGTCATGAATAACTCTTGCCAGACTAATCTAATAATTAATTTTTGATTGAGTAACCCCATTGTGGGAATGCTATAGACATAATATATCTTGATTTCAGCAAAGCATTTTAAATGGTACTCCATATTCTGATTAGCAAACTAATTAAGTGTGGGTTGAATGGCATGACAATTACACATAGCTGGCTGGAAAACTGCACTCAAAGTGCGCTCATCAATAGTGCTTCAAACTGAAGAGAGCGATTGAGAACATGCCACAGGATTACATACTGTGTCCTCCATTCTTCAATATTTTGTCAGTGGAGGAAATGCTTATAAAATCTGCAAATGACACAAATTAGGGTAGGAAATTTTAGCAGACTCAAAATAATAAAATAAAACTCAAAATAGTCTTGGTAAAGAAATGGCCTGAAAGTAATATGCTGCAATTTAACAAAGTGCAAAGTTATTCCCTTAGGAAACAAAAAAAATCAGATGTGCAAGTATGGGATGGAGGATACCTGGCTTGGTAGTAACATTTATGAAAATATTTTGTAATAGTATTTCATTGAAAACACCCCATGAGTCAGCAACATGACACAACTGCAAAAAAGGCAAATGCAATTTTAGGTTGGATCAATGAGAAGAATTGCTTTCAATTCAAAAGAAGCAATAGGTTTATTCTGCTTTGGACAGATTCTGACACGAATACAATTCTAGCGCCCCCCTCTCTTTTAAAAAAAACCCCAGAAAAACTGGAATAGGTTCAGAGAAGGACATGAACATTGTCAAGAGACTAGAAAGTAAGTACTTTCCATTGCATGAACTGATTCTGCAAGATTGTCTTTAGTAAATGTTAGGCTAGACTACCCATAACCCACAATTTCATCCTTTTCAGTGATCCTTAAGCAGAGAATGATAAAGGGCGGGCAGAAAAGCAGAGCCAGTAACTTCCAACTTTCTGCCAGTTTCGCCATTGAATGTGCTTGTGGAAAGTTGGCAGGATGTGTTGGAAATAATGCCTCCTCCACCTTGACTGACCCATGAAACTCTTGCCACTTTGCTAGGGAGGGGGACAAAGGAAACTGCACTCCCGCTGCTTATTCTGGCATGTCCTCAAGGGCCCCCCTATAGGGAAGGTGTGCTTGCTAGTCACACCTCAGCCAGCCCTACCTCACCAGCAGGCCTCCAAGTCACTCACTCGCTTTTCCCTTGCCACCCACAACAATTAAGAAATTTCAAATTTCAGCCTCAGTTCCAAAGCAGTCAATTGCTGCTTGCCTATTGGATCTTGCTTTCAACTGACTGGGTGCGTGGCCAGGGGGAAGAACTATGGTCTTCTCCCTTGTGCCATGCAATCTATGGGTTTTAGGAAAATGTAGTTGGAAGACATGTGGCACAATTTCTCTAAATGTCATTTCTACGGGAGCCATGAGTCCCAGTGTTTTGTACGTTAGCCCATCTGAGTTATCTTCATTCAATAATTGTTGCCCTATACCTTCCAATTTTGCCAACTGAAGATCACAGACACAAGAGTTTTGGTAGTTTATAGTTGTGGGTGTTTACATTAGAAAATAAATTAATTACAAGAAGTTTTCCCTCACAAATCACTCATTATTTCTTCTGAAAGTCATACAAATCTACTTTAAACTAAAACAGTGAGGTAAACTGAACAATAGCACCAAATAAAAAACCCATGGAAATCAAATTAACTGCTGAAATCATTGCTGGAAATAAAATAACATTTTAAGAAAGCTGAACCTTTAGAACAGAGCAGACACTTTCTCTTTTGCTCTTTACAAGTGGGAGATCAAGTTCTTGAATGCGTATTTAATATTGAATTTCATCACTGGAAAAATAGCTCCATGGACAAGCAATAAATATCTACACCATAATTCTTTCAACAACACTATAGCATGTCTCAGGAAATGACAGCATGCTTCTGAAAAAAAGCTGCGTCTCTTGCAGGATAGCAATCTTCTTCCACCACTGTCACTTAGAAATTAATTTGGTTTGAGATGAGCCTCTTTGCACACAATGTTCCTTTATTCTGATATCCATTTTAGCTAAAAAAAAAAAATTAAGCAACATACTATTGCCTAGTCATCCCTAGTCATTTCAAGTAAGAGACACAGAACATCATAGGTAATGTTAACGTTCCTGGATCTAAACTTGTTTGCCAAAAAATTGCGTTCAAGGAGTTAAACTGAAAGCACGTTTCTTCTGTTGACTTCAAGTTCAAGAATGGACTTGATCGTTCTTCAGGGATTCCCTTTCATATGAGTCATTGTTAAGGCAGGCCAACCCTTCCCTTTTCTGTTTCTATGCAAGAATAATGCCATTTCTCAGGAGATCACAGCAGCTGAAAGATAGCCCAGAACGGCAGGCATAGTTCAAGACTTCAGCACAAAATAATATCTAGTCAATTACAAATAATCAGGGTGGTCTGCATAACCAATTAGTATCATTTTTAGAAATCATATTCATTAACAATAACTACAACTTAAACACGATACCAATTTGGCAAACGAAATAATAACTTTAAAAAGAAGTCTTTAGCAATGCCATCACTAAACTCACAAAAGAAAGAAAAGCCCGGCCTATTTGTCAAACATGTAAAGATTTTAAAAAGATGTATTAAACTGTATTATTTCCAATGCATAGCAACCTGTCCGATTAAAGAATTTTGGCTTACTTTTAATAGAAGTATTGAAATGTAGAATTACATTGTTATACATACTATAATTGGTTCATTATTTAGATTATACAACAGAGACCACAATTTTGTTTGTTTGGTTTTGGTTTACTTGAAAAGGTGAAACCAATTATTGCAGGTTAAACTATAATATGATATGATTACCTGTCAGATTATACACTAGGCCATATATTTACTATCTGATGGAAATATTCCGTAGCAATATTGTGATCATGATCGGGATCAAATATTAATAAAAAACCTTTTGATGCAGCTATGCCACCACAACCCCATCCCCTATAGCTATGCTGGGTGGAGATTATGGGGATTGTTGTAGTCCAAACAAGATAAAGATTACTGCCCTACATTGCTATTTCAGACCACTGTGTTCTTGGCATTGTTGACAAATTGGTGGTGTAGCTTTAACCATCAATCAAAGAAATAAATACAATTTGTTCTATCAAAACACTGCTCCAACGCTTTTCCTCCAATCAACCTGTTACACTCCCCAATTAAATAGATTTTCCAGAAGAATCTGGAAATGTCTAGCCACATTTTAGTCTGCTGCTTTCTGCTCTTCTTTTTCACATAACTCTCTCTTTGACTTTGTCCTCTTGGGTTATGTTTATTCATTATCTGTTACGGGTGAAAAAATAATATAAGAAAGCCTGGGGAAAGGCATTGGTTTGCCTCCGTCAGCCTGTCAGCCTACATCTCCAAATTATACTGTAGCTCCATCTGAGAGTAGTCAAGACTGCCTTACTCAGCAAAAGGCATGTCCTTCTAACATACTGCACAGTTAAGGACAGTTGGGCTACGGTGTAGTACTGCAATCAATACTGGAACTCAATGAATGCTGAGGGTGAAACGGTCCTAATTATCACAACCTTCTTTGAAGGACTGGGAGAAGTGAAGAGTTTGAGCATTTCAGGAGACAGCTTAAAGTTCAGGGGGTTCAGCAAACAGCTGTAGAATGCCTCATTTGTGCCAGCACCACAGAAACTCTTTCCAAAACAAGAAAGCTTTAAAAAAATGCTCCTCCCCTTTCATTCTTGCCTTCATTGACCCTGGCTTTTTATACATCCCAGTACCCCATTTATCTGCTGCCTTTTTAAGCTCCTCGTTGCCAGCCTTATCTTTACTCAACTCCCAATTTTACCAAGCAGTTTGATTCTAAAATAGCAGGCTGAGATGATCCTGAAAAGCATCAGGTGTTTTCAGATCCTTGCAAATGAAAATAGAGCCGTTCAGAAGAGGAGGAAATTCAGGTTAGAAAAAGTCACGCACAAATTGGTGTAACTTGTCCCTGGAAATGTATGTGTTGCACTCCACTTTTAGACACGTTTTTGGTGTAGCTTAGCCATCTTAAAGGAGTATTTAATAACAAAGTGTCCAACTTCCTAACAGTGAGAACAATTAACAGTGGAACAGCTTGCTTTCAGAAGTTGTAGGTGCTTCATCATAGGGAGCTTTAAAAAGAGACTGGACAATCACTTGTCTGAAATAGCATAGGGTCTCCTGCTTGAGCAAGGAGTTGGACGAGAAGACCTCCAAGATCCCTTCCAGCTTTATTCTGATTAAAATTATAATATTTATTTTCTTTTTTGTTTTTTTTTTTTTTTTTTTTTTTTTTTTTTTTTTGTTGAGAAAAAAATAATTTCTTGAGATTTACTTGCTGTCATTAATGGACTCTGCTATTTAAATGTTTTACAGTTTTCCAGATTAAAATAAATAAGAATAGAATAAAAAACAAATGATATGCAGCACAAGAAACAAATCCATGCTCTCTACTTAAAAAAAGAGAATTTGAACAAAAATATTTACAGAGCCCAGGATGGAAATTCTTTCTAATCAGGAGTTGTTTGTAGATAATCTACACAAGAAGGTGGTTTTTATGAATTCTCCAAATAATGTTTATTAAATATATAAAAGAATGTATAATTAATACAGAATACTAAACCATAATATAATGAACACAATCTTTATATATATGTAATATAGATATTATAAGTGATTTTGTATTCTGATGCTTTTGTTAAATCTGTTTTGCTTTCTATAATGGTTGACAAAGTTCTTCCCTCCCTATTACAAAAAGACACAGAGACTTTAATTTAATTCTCAGGAATAATGTTCTGTATCTCCTGCTGGCTCTCCTTATATTCCTGGCTAAGTGAAGTACTTGGTTTTTCATTACTTTACCTTGGCAATAGAGACTTCAATTTATTCGTTAAATGCATTTTATTTGCAATAACTACCTGTGCACAAAAGGTAGGCAAATTAGATTTACAATTCAATGATTTACCCACAGATATCATATAATGGCTAGATCTCATAATCCCAGATCAAGGATCCCCAATTTGAGGTGGGATGATAGATTTAGACTGTGGAGACACGCTGTGGGTTCTGTCACAAGATCGCTGATGCAGGGCCCATTCACAAACATTTGCCAGGGCCAGAACTAGTTGAAAAGCACCCGGTAACTTACTTTTGCTCTTTTTTGGGAATGGGACAGATAAACACCCTTCCAAACAAAGCATTTGGCTACAGCTGACCATGCTCATTTTCCAGGAGGAACTTTGGGACTCCCAAAAAATTCCTGGAAAATGAAGATGGTTGGAAGCTAGATTGTTTATTCTATATCCCAAATTTCCATTCTATTAAATTAAAATAATATTTAAATCAAATTAATTCATAGTCAGGTGAATCAGGAGCCTGCTGGGTATCAAGAGAGATATGTGAAATCATACTGATGATGCTAAGCCTCATCTAGAATCATTAGTATGTAGAGGTCATTGCAGGAAAGTCACTGTGATGATAACTGAATTTCACCTGTATTCATATATTACAATCCCCCCCAAAATCAGACACTTAGTAGTTTTGCCATCACCTGTCAACAATATAGTTTGCTGTTTAAGTAGGCCCAAAGAATATCTCTACAAGAGATTAAATGGATACAAATCTGGCACCAAAAATCTTAATACTCAGAAATGAACAGTTACTAATTCCTAAACATTATCTTGCTAAACTTAAATAGTTGGTTGCCCCAAGCCATTTTTAGCAATCTCCTTCTCCCATACTCTGCAAACAGAACCTGTTTCTTAATGAGATTCACTAAAAGTTTTTGAAAGCTGGGCAAAATGGAAAAGACAAATACTATTTATCTACTTTTTTCTATTAGTTTTTTCCCCTCTCTCTGTTTGTAGCTATTTCTATCCAGCAAAAGTATGTCTGGAAATCAAGAATTGAAGCTGAGCCAAATTTGTAAGGTAGACTTATTGAAATCTTCCTTTTACCCTTGTATTCAGCTACAAACGTATGTGTGTTCCTCCAGAATAATTGTATTAAGAATTTTTTTTAATGCATTTCACAATAGAAACACAATGAAATTTAATTCCAAGTGCACACATTCAGGATCTCTCTGATAATGTCACTCATGAAAGCGAATAACATAGTTGACCAAGCTAACAATATAGGAGAGTGTGATTAAACACTGCAGCTGTAATTTACACTGGTAACTTAAGCATAAACATTGGTCGTGTTTTAAATACCTGGAGCCTTCTCCACAAATATCACTTTAGATCTTGAAGAAAGTTGTGTCCGCTCAAAATTATTTTCTTCCCACCCATCACATGGTAGTTATCAATGCTCTGCTTTTCAACCAGAGGCAGTTCCTGAGCCGATCTTTGGGCTGATGGAGATTTGAAAAAAAAACAACAAATAAAATATACACTAACGCATATCAGGGTTTAACATTTTAAGTATTCCACTTTGGGCGAACTACATTTGTAACTTTTTAGTAGCATTTGGTTTGAGGAGACAGTTGCTGAGTTACTTGTACCTTAGTCCAATTTCAAGATCTCTTTGGAAGAACAGTACAGTATTTTTATTTTTGCCATCAATTATTCCCAAGAGAATTTCAATATTCTGAATACAAAGTGCTTCTTTTTCTGACATTCAGAGTGACAGAACAACTTCCATTTTAACTCCAAACGTGAACACACTGAGAAAGAAAGGATACTTACAACATTCAATAGGGTTGGAAGACGCTTGCAAAGAAAGGGTTCTCCCATTAGGTTGAGGAATATGAACACGGAAGACCAGCCGAACCCGTGTATTTTTCCTCCCAATGTCAGTTTCTCCTTTTCTTAGTTCAATGTCTGAATTTCTAAGTTTCAGTATTCCAGCACAGTCAATGCTATTCAGAAAACAACAACAGCAGACAATCCATTTAAACTGTTTCATGCGTCCAGAATGACATCTAAACAGTTGGTGTGTCTTAGCTAGCTTAAAGAGAAAAAAATAACTAAAGGGCACAAGGAATTCCTAAATTATTTATTCACAGAACTAAACATACGAAAAAAGTCTCTTTTCCTCATTAATTTATTAAACCACTGGATCATCAGTTTTAGGCTTGGATTTTGAAAATCATGTTACATTTGCCAAATTGAAAATAAAGAATAGATACAAACCCAGGTTGTGTCTGAAATCATGTTTGCGAAACTCAGCCGAAGAAGCATTTTATAAACTGGAATAGGCAAACACAAATGGCTGGTTCCAACTCAGAATTAAGAAGAAGCAAACCAGGTTTGTACAATTATAGTAGCCTTACTATTTGGGTCTGGGATTCGAGACTGATTTAGACATATTGATAAGCCAAGGTTTCCTTCCTTCCTTCCTTTTTGCCTTATAGGACTAATACAAATGATTATTGCTGGTACCAATGAAAGAGAAAATTTTGGTTTGCCTCGAATTAGGAAAGAAGGGAGGTAATGATTACATATCTTGGATGGTTTATGTATTTGCCCAGAAACTCCTTGAAGACTTCACATCATGCTTGTTATGTATTTTTTCACTCAAGGGCCTGTACTTTTAGCAATTTTATTATGTACAATTTCTATAGGTGAATCTTCCCTAATAAAAATATTTCAGGACTGTTATATGCCTGCCAGACAAGAAAAGAGAAACTAGATTTCAATAATGCAGAGGACGGCTGGCCATATGCTACGTTTATACAAATTGACTCCTTGCCATTCAGTTTGGTGGAATAAAGCCAGTCCCACAAGCAGTTTTAACTAGAATTTGGCACAGGTTTTCTGCTATAAAATATCAAGAATGGTCAGAGCTGTCTCTGTCTTGGTTTTCAGGAAAAAAAAAGAAAAGGGGAAAAATGCTCTATTTGATGAGTTGCTGCGGTAGCAAACAAGTCAGTCGGATTTGAAACACAGCCAAACATCATCACTCTTAATGGTGAATCAAGACTGCTAATGAAGTCAGGATGTTGTACAGTCTGAAGTCCTATAAGTGACAAGAACTTTGGTGCCAGATGGATCATGGAGCTATAATGCAATGCTGATGCTGCTATCCATTCAATTATGCCCAATTCTTGGGTGATTCTATGGGCCCGTTCTCCACATTTTCTGATCTTGTACAACTTCTTTCAGTTGCTTTGTGCTCTTGCCCACGTTGGCTTTGGTGGTATCTAGCCAACATGGTTTCTGGCGGCTTCATTTGCTTTACGGCTGCCCATATCAAGCGTAGCCATCTTCTCTGGCAATACCTTTTTTTAGCAATGTTTATTCTAAGTTGCAATTGTAACAGCAAAAACTAATTTGACTATGGGGTTGTTACCACAATGTTAAGGCCATTTTATGTCTTAGGTGCTTGCTGCTTGCTGTCCCAGATTTAAGATATTACCACTTTTAGATAAGAGGATGAGAAACGGGCTAATAAGAAGATAGCATAGCTCATGACTAATCTTTCTTTCAAGGCTTTGATTGGTTATAACTGCAATTCCTGAGACAGATACAACCTTACAGAACCAGTATAACCATGTCTGTTAACACAGCTTTACTGATCCAAGTTATTTGGATCACACACTTCATTATTTTTGACATTCCAGCAAACTGCAGTGCTATTTATATATCAAATGGACACTAGGCTACATCGGTTACTGCCCAGTGAATCCTAAGAGTTTCAGGCAGTGAGATTTTGATAATGATACATATAATTATGATTAAAAACTAATCCTTCAGCCAAGCTACAAGGAAAAACAATTTCTCTTAATATCTATTATCTTGTTTATAGCATTTAGACAGTTTGCTCTGTAAGAGTTTTGCTTTGTAAAAAGCATTTTGCTTTGTAAGAGTGTCAAAATTTTGCTCAAATATATTCTTGCCGCTCCTAAAATGCAATCTTAGGCATATTGATTTAGAGTTAGTTATTTGCTTGCTTTATTCATTTTAAAAATTGTATGTCAATTTTCAAAACTACGTTTTCCCATTTTATTGGGTCTGATTGCTGGATAAATATGTTTCTGATTACAGCTTCCATGTGGTACCACTTTATAAGTACCCAGAGTTTTTTTTTCTTGATCACTTTCTGTGACAATGTGCCTTGCTATTATTCTAGCTCCCTGCCCTCCAGCTCCATATGCCATTTAATATCACAAAATATTTGCAGATGTTATTTAAAATACACACTAAATACACACAACCAATTTTTAACAATACCCGAGGGCACAATGGCAACAGAGAAAAGGAGCGAGATCTTGATTGTATAACTATCTGCCACACTGCCTTTTTTCAAGTGAGATAATTTGGGGCTAGGAAAATTATCATAACCTATACAATTATTTATTTGAAATGTTCGTATTTACTTTCATTTTGGCTCTACTTGCACACATTTCTCTTGGGCAGAACAATCACACTTTACAAATTAAATAGATGAGTTTTTCATTCTTAACACTGTCTGAAGGTTAAAAATTCCATGACACAAGATTTTATATATATATTTGTCCCAGAGGTGGGTTGCTCCCCGTTCAGCCCAGATTGGGCGAACCTGTAGTAGTGTCTCATTATAACCGAACCGGTAGTAAAAAAAATGGTAACCAACCACTGATTTGCCCTAATATTTGTGTGTCTCATTTAGTTGCAGCTTCAAAAAAACCCCAGCCTTTGGTTAATTTTTTCTTTAACAGAGACACACAACATTCAGTCTCTCTTTTCTTTGTGAGAATGCTAGCAAACTTGTTTCCTGCAGAATAGACCACGGGAATAAGGTGGTGTCAGGTTAAGAAACTAAAACAGGAGCTGAGGTAGGAGATATTTACAGCTCTGTAACTGATACACTGATTTGAAATGGCAAGGGTGTGTGTGTGAGAGAGAGAGAACAACAACCAGGGTTATTAGTGTTGAACAAAATATTCACACTAAGTAAACTGGAGTAAAAAAAAAAAACATTTTTAGTAATGTAATTTCAAAAAAATCTGACAATTAATATACAACCCTGAGCCAAAACTGTGAGGGCTAATGGATAAAACATTGGAAAAATCACATGGTGTTTTATTGTTATATATGGCAACAGCAGTACAACTTTTATATGCTCAGTATTAGAAAGATCCTATACTACTTACAATAGAGGAATAGGTAATAAAGATGACAGAACTGGCAATGATGATTACATTAATAGCTCTTGTGAGAGAAAAACACTGAAGAAATCAATCTATAATTGGAAGTCCTTTGTGGACTTTTTGGAGATGAGAAAAATTAAATTTTGACATATGCATTTGACGACTGATAAATTTTTAAAAGATTTTATCCTCTTTCCTTTTTTGAGGAAAATGGACATTGTGTCACAAACTAAGCTGAATTGAAATGTGCTTTATAGTCATTTGGAAGTCAGTCTTTATTTATATTTTGTTCTCCTTTCTTTCTCTTCATACCTCATTGCACTTCTTCTGTTCTTACTTTTTACGCCTTTTCTTTTGACTGTTAGTTTATGTTGTCTTTTACGTGTAAAATTTAATAAAAGTGTAAGACAGGACATTAAAAAGGAGCCTTACATTGCTTTCATGTGTTTTCAGGTAAAAGTGGAATTTCCAAGACTTTGGTGTTGGAAAGTATGGTTTCGTGGCTGGTTGTGGAAACAGTCTTCCCTGTGATCCGATGAACCTGGTAGAAGGCGTGGGGTCGCAGCAGGCGGTCATCAGCAGTCCCGATGAAGAGCTGTAGTGTGAGTGGTTCACTTTCTAAGTAACCATGAAGCTGGAAAGAGAATATAAAGAGTTCTTGCTGAGCACCATCTACACATCCACAACTAAGAAATTATTAATGTTTTATACAAAAGGCAGTTTAATTGAAGGAGAAAACCAGTGACAGGGCTAAGTGTTAATATCTCCCCACCTATCCACAATAGGATACATTCATTTTATCTTTTTTTTTTGTAATATAATAGTGGATCAAAACAGGTAGTCCTTGACTTACAACCATTTCTTTAGTGACCATTCAAAGTTATGACAACACTGAAAAAGTGACTTAGGACCGTTATTTCACACTTACAATGATCGCAGCATCCCTATGGTCATGTGATCAAGATTCAGACATTTGGCAACTGGTTCATATTTATGACTGTTGCAGTTTCCTAGGGCCATGTGATCACTTTTTGCGAACTTCTGATAAGTAAAGTCAATGGGGAAGCCGGATTCCCTTAACAACCATGTTACTAACTTAACAACTGTAGTGATTCCTTAACAACTGTGACAAGGAAGGTTGCAAAATGGGACAAACTCACTTAACATCTGTCTTGCTTAACAATGGAATTTGTGGTCATAAGTCTTGGGACTACCTGTAGAGAGGTGCAATGAGGGTATGTCTCATTATTTTACATGACTTAAGAGTGTTTCATTGAGGGTTTAAACAATGCTGCTTTAAATTGCTAGAAATGTCATAATAAGGCTCTTTAATGGAAAAGACAGGAAGAAAAATCAGTTCAAAACAACAGAATCTGTATTTTATCTAGAAAAGCCCAGGTTCAGGCACTGCAGTAATTCGGTCCTCTGTTTCATCTCTCTTGCAGGGTTTCAACAAACCCACAACAAGCAGCATAATATGACAAGGAATTTGCATAAAGGAGTCTGGCAAATGCAAATAATTCTTTTAGGTATCCAAGCAATTAGATCCTACGGGGTCCAATACTGAAGACTTCTTTGCATTACCTCACTTTTTGAAGCTGTTATTTTAAACCCCTCTCAGGGCTTTTTGCATACTGCCTATTCTGTGTATTAATCAGAGATACCATTTTAACTGAGCTTATACAGCTGTCGCTTACCTTTTTCAACTGCAACTTTAACGAAAGAGAAAAGCACCAGCTAGATAGAACCTCCTAGTGATAACATATGGGATGCTTAAACATAACAAATGAAAACAAGAGATTGGAAGAGGCAGGGAAGAGGGAAACCACAGCTAAGTAGTTCAATCTGCACTAGTGTCTGGCTACCTCCTGGCAAGCCATATTACAGGAGCTCCTAATATGCATACAGCTGAGCTCTGCCAAAAGAAGCCTTCGGTTGCACGCAGAAGCCCATTGAAGCTGGCACAATTGGCACTATTTTCACTTACGTTCATAAAATGTCTGAGCTAGCAAAATATCACAAAAATGAAGTTACACTGAGACAAAGGCATCTACCTCCCATAAATGTATCAGCCACCTTTTGGTGGATGGTATACGGGGAAAAGAAGGCTCATGATTTTTGGAAGTGACTTCCTGGTTAATATGAAGATTGTTTAGGGCAGGGGTCTCCAACCTTGGCAACTTTAAGACTTGCGGATTTCAACTCCCAGAATTCCTCAGCCAGAAAAGCTTTTCAACTGCAACAGCCAGCAAAGCTGGCTGAGGAACTCTGGAAATTGAAGTCCACAAGTCTTAAAGTTGCTAAGGTTGGAGACTCCTGTTTTAGGGGACAAAAAAAAAGCCCTAGTCTTTCTTACGTACCCACGGCTCATCTTCCATTGGTTTGGAGAGCCAGAATGCAACTAAACACTGACAACATAGAAAACCAAAACAATATAACATCATCTCTGCTGGGCCTGGTAATGCCAAACATATGACTATGCCTACTTAATTCGATGGGACCTCTTCCCAGGTATGACTAGGACAGCAGCTTAGAGATGCCTTCCCCAACCAGGTGCTTACCAGAAGTCCTTGGACCGAAACTCCTCCAGTTTCTATAAGGAGGATCTAAGTTTAGGAGTTACGATCCCAGCACTTCTGCAGAATGACATCTCAAGAGGGAAACTGGCTTAAAACACAGAATGGAAGTCAATCAACAGACAAGCTTGCATTGTGTTTGGTTCTGTCTCTGGGGCTGTTGGTTTTGTCTCTGTCTCATCTGGGCTTAATAGGAAAAAGGATGGATGAGCTTTTGCCCTCTGAAGTAGGGTGTTACTTCTTCCTTCCTTCCTAAAATAAAAGTAATTCTATTACAAGCATGATTTTCAATGTCTCTTTACCAAGACTTATTAAGTAGAAAGAGAGGGGGTTACAAATAATTCTGGCAACTGAACTATTTCCTATCTACAACCAGTACAATACATTTGAGAAGAATGTTCCTCATCTTTCTACTTTTTTTACTGCCTTTCTGTGAACTGGTAAGTAGGTCTCCTCCCTAATTCTGAAGGAGCTTAGATAGTTGTATATAAAACCATTTTCTGAATCCTCGTCAGTCTGGCTGCTGACTATAACATTGGTATCTTCTAAAAGTATGAACTTCAGCTCCAAAAATTTACTCTTATTCATTATTAGGGTGCTCAATAACTGAGCCACATTTATGACTGTTTGTAGCAGTCTGCATTTTACATCAGTTTTGCCAAAAACTGACATTTGCGTCCATTGGTTTAACGATTGCCTTTAAAAAGCTTGTAAAATAATGTCGGTCATGTGACTGACCTGTTTTATGACTCTCACTAATTGCAGCCTTGATGCATAGGCTCCATTAAAGTCATAGCTTGAATATTACATGTTCATTTTTTTTTATAAAATTGAATTGTTGTGATTCTCTTAAGGATCCTAATACTGCAGAAGCCTTGAACTGCTGATATTATCTGATTGCGCAATGAAACACCTGCAAGCAAACAACCAAGCTCAGAGAGCACCAAGAACTCCACATTTCAATCCTGAGATATTTGCTTCTATGGGAATTTTGGATGTTGCTAAAGAATTCAAGCCACAACATGTTTCAGTTGTATATGTTGCCAAGTTAACGTTATAGAAAGTCACATTCAAAACTCAATCTCTCAAGGTCTTTAAAGGAACCCACAGAAATCAAGTGCTTCAAACTCTTATTCTCTTGTCTGCATCAAGCTTCCAAGAATACACCTTTCCCTACTGATTTCAAATGTGAGCTATTCCACAGTATCAATATCTCATTGATTCCAGATCAAAATGTAATCGCTGATCTATTTATTCATTACCAAATCTGCCTGGCAGCTTTGAAGACTGGAAAAAAGATCCCTGTTTAGTATACCTGGATTTTAAAGTTTATATGATTTCAGAAGTACAACAACATTAGTCTTCCCTCCTCAACAGGAGAATATTCATAGAAGGTCCTATTCAAAAGGATATAGTTACTAAAAGTCCACTATAATCATAATGTCATCTCAATTTGCCAATCTGAGGGGCTTTAACTTGGTATAGACACCTTCTCATTAACATCTCTGTATAAAGTATATAATGGGGATTAAGCGCATGATCCCTCTTAAAATATATTATCTTGAAGTAATATTCTTTTTCATAACAATAATCTCCTAGAAACTTAATGGACATTTCAACTTTTGAGTCTATTGATATTGCAACTATACAGTCAACAAATTGGCCTATTTAAAAAAAAAAATTAACCCAAGTATTTTATGTTATGAAAATTTAAATCTGTATAAATTGTAAATTCTAATCTCTTGCAGTAACTCACAGATAAAGGACAGGAAAGGTGACTTTTTCTAGTTAAAGGTACAAGCAGAGCATAACTGTACAACTTCATTAAGCTTATTTGCTGCATAATTATCCACCACAGGTATAGAAATATAGCAAATCAATGTACCTTTAAAAAAAAAAAGGGGGGGGGTAGTCTTCTGTATCAGTGTCCAAACACTGTTGCATGGAGTGTTTGTCTAATTAGGAAGGTTGCGGGATGGAATAAGGGTGTGGTGAGGAGATTCCTGAACCAACATATCATTATATTGTTACATTGTCTAAATGAACCATTGGATTACGGTTAGGTGGTTTCAACCCCAGAAAATGTTAGGAAACATGGGATATGGAAGGAGACTTCCATATGGAAGGTAATGTGAAAGGTAGGTTGTTTTCTCTCTTGTCTACTAAGCGGTAACCGAAGAGCCTTTGGAATATTGGCAAATCTTTATTTGCAATGATTGAAAGAGCTGCCATTATAGGATGGGAAAGGGGGCCATTCACTCTACAAATAATGCAGAGTTGGGGGCATGAGCAAAGTTTCATTAACCTAAGCTGTGTTACAGAGTCAATCGACTGCAACTTCCACTATGACTCCAATTGGCTCTAGCTTGACCAATGACAAGGCTTGTATGCTAGTACAGGGGTAGGCAACTAAGGCAACTTTACGACCTGTGGACTTCAACAATGACCTATAGACATCAAATATTGAGTTATGCTGGCTCAGGAATTCTGGGAGTGGAAGTTCACAAATGTAATGTTTCCACAGTTGCCCACTCCTGTACTAGTAGGATTGAACATTGCTTAAATGCAGCATGGAGTCAATGCAAAGCTCATTAGGCATGTACAGAAAGCCTTAAAACTGGTGTGCAGCTTGGGATGGCATTTTCCCTTAGAGCTTATTTACATTAGCATGGGAAAATTGGATTTTAAGTACATGTGCACATTTTAATAACTAGACTTGTTATATTGTCCGTCTTGAAATTGTTTGTGTACCAACTGCTGAACTGCCTACATCATATAAAAACAGGTATTAATATACAGTGGGAAAATGGAAAAACAGTATTATTTAAAAGAATTCTTATGAACTACTTAGAAATATGGCTTGTAGCCAATCAAAATGCTGCATTAATTTAAAAAGCTTCAATAACAGACAAGTTCAATGGTTTATATCTTTTCCAACTTGATATAGCCTGGGACTATAGTGGGACTTCTTTTCTACCTGTTCTCAGCAAAATTCAAGAATTCAAGTGCCACAAGAGGAGAGGAAAAATGTATCGTTTTACTACATGAAAATATTGATATATTTCTTATGATTTGTAGAATTTCCTAGTGAGTTATGAGTAATACTGTAGTTCTATGATGTGAGGCTCAGTTTCCGATAAAGATATATATGATGTCACATGGGAGACAGACTCTTGACAAATTTTAAAAGAGTGTCTGATAAAAAAAAATCACCTATTCTTACCCATTTCTGTATTGTATTTTAATTGAGGAACACCAGATGATTCAAAATTAATTAAACAATATCATTACTTGTTATTGCTAAGGGTAAGCATTCTACCTTCATCACACAGGGTAGTGATGCCAGAAGACTGGAAAATAGACAAATTAAATAGATGTGTTTAGTTACCATTTTAGAACTACAGCATAGACCAGGGGTGTCAAACTCAATACAATGCATCCATGGCTGTTCTTATTCCAGTTCAGAGTCCAAGTGATGAGCAGGACTCTTGCTCATATACAGCAAGTGCTACTTGCTCTGAACTTCTGGTGCTCCCTTTGTGTAGCAAAGCAGAAAATTGGCCTGTTGGTTTTCAGCTCTGACTAGGAAGCCTGTGATCAGTGTAAGAGTTTGTATTTCTCTGACATTTATTGCCACACATCTTCTCCTTCCCTTTGTTTTTAATTTGAAAACAGATCTTGCAATTCTTTAGGCTACTTATTCAAGCCAGATGTTTGCTGATAAATGTATTATGTGCTTAGTTAGCCACTTACATCAGGCTGAGAAGCAGGCACAGAAAAAGAATTAAACTGTTTTCAAAACCACCTACTACGTGTCACAATATAAAAACTTGTTCTCACTACAAACAATATCAAACACTGATCTCAAAATGCATTTACACTTGACAGTAGCCTGGGAAAAGCATATAGATCCATTTTTCCCAACCCTCCCCCCCCCCCCCCAAATTGCCGAATCTAAACTCACATTATTTGCACTCAACATGGCCAATGTGAGAGATACCATTTTCTTTCTTTCTTTCTTTGTCTTTCTTTCTCTCTTTCCTTTCTCTTTCCTTCCTTCCTTTTTTCTAGCTCCATTGACTGCATAATATTTTCTATGTTATATTACACAGCTACTACCGTACTACGTATAAAATAACACATGATATAGGAATTAATATTTTAAAGAACACAATTATGTGCTTATTTTAGACTACATACCCATTTCCATTACTAGGATAGATCTAGTGGTATAATGTTTTTAAAATAGGAAGCCATCGTTTTCGGATAGGTTGGTTACGAAGTCCTCTGTCCAAGAAAGATTTCTAACTTGTTAAATTATTTCCTATCACACTTTACAGAAATAAGTGTCCCTCTCCTCTCCTGTTAAGCACATAAAACTTCAAAATGGAAGAGTTATAATAAATACACAAGACCATTATGTGATTGGAAAGGTGAAATTAGCATTCTACATTGTGAGGAATATATTAGGAAATCATTTAGGAATTATTTATGTAAACTAGTAGAAAAAAATATTTTCCCAATAGTGAATATTGTAATTTTCTCCACTGTTACGGGATTGCTTTTATGTTTCTGTATCTGTTGTTTTTGTGTTCAGTAGGAAAGGGAACTATATATGCATGCATACACACACACACACACACACACACACATTCACATATTTTCCACACATGCTCTGGAAGAGTGAATACTGTTCCTGGCTGGCAGTACGGGAAGCATGTGTCACGTATTCTATTTTTACCCTTTTCTTTCTCTAACATGGTCCCAAGACTAAGGTACCACTATCAGTATTTCTGTGCCTAAAGGCTGCTGACAGAGAATATTCTGCAATATTAAAACAAGACCTGAAGAATCACAGTTGACTCTCTAAATGACCTTATGATATTTTATAACATATAGCTGTATCATACATTTGCTAACATATATTATTAGTAACAGCAACAACCAAATTTGACTGATCCTAATTTGAGCTTCTTCAAGAAAAGTGAGCATTCTGTATATTACTGAAAGGTGAGGCAGCCATCTGAAAAAAAACGGAATACATACAGCTAAAGAAAAATAGGAAGCTCCAATGGTTACTACTACTCTGAGAAGGCAGCTTACTCAACATTGATAATCTATTTGACCATTTTAGTAAAAGAGCTAAATATATCACAAATCTATGTCCTCTACCTGACTTTATCACTTCTATTCTTTTTGTGGTAAAATAATTTAAAAGATCCTAAGCCGTCTTAAGGAGAACTTCAAAAAGTGTCCTCAAAGAAAGCCCAGAGCTTCTTTCTGTCTCACAAATCTGCTGTTTGAACTAGTTGCTTTATCAGGCAAAAAGCAGAGATGCTCAGAATTTGCTCGAAAGATTTCCCAGAATATCTGTGAAATGTCACTTAAACTTTTCAACTATATCCTTAAAGCATGCTTATTTAGCCTATAAGTAAAATCATGTAAGTGAAATGATTGATATAATATTTCCTCTATTCAACTACTCTTTACCTTCTTGTTCTGTTATTCCTGCTCTGCTAAATTGTGTGTGTAGGGGATGAGAGAGAGATCTGCCCTTATATTCTTAAAGTGTCATGCACGCAGATGACACTATAATAATAACTATGACTCATATTACAAATGATTCTGACAAAGCCCTATTTTAAATTAACACAGCACACTTTACAAATACACTTACAATGATCCGGGGTTATCATATCATTTACTTAGTAAACAAAGTGCACACAGTTGACTTGGTAGTAACAATACAGAAGCTTATTCAATTTGACTGAACCATAGCTGGGGAGAAGCCTCTAGTGGCATTATTGAAGCAGCTCAGAAAAGCTGGAAGCTATTTCTGTCTAGACAGTAAATATGTGTCATTGATAAATCACAAAACTCTTTTCCTTAGTCTGCCATCTGGGAAACTGAGGACTTCGCCCCTGGATGTAGTAAATTCTTTACAGTTACCAACACACAAACAAACAAAGCTACTAATTGAGAATAAATCTGTAAATCATACCTGCTGAATTGGGATGTGAAGAAAACTTCTAACGTATCAGAATAATCATGACTTTATATAGCTCCTGAGTCTCAAATGAAGTTTGAAACTGAGCATAAGTACTCTTGAAATGAACAGGAGCTGCATAATCAGCACAAATCTCAATCACTTCCAAGAGGTCTATGTAGACATTTGTGGCCTTTATGTTCCTATCTGAAAAGTCCAGAGGCATTTCTAGGAGGTAATGAATACCCTCTGAATCAAAATCTCTTTTCCAACTGCCTTCCACCCATAATGTAAAGGAAAATATGAAATGATTAGCCTCTGGCAAATAAAAAAACTTAATACTACAGTTTATCTGCTAGGCCCAGATCATATGCCTGAAGGAACAACCACAGATATAAATCTTGAAATTAGGTTCAAGAACCAATCAATGAATTATCTTGAAATTAAAAGATTCTTAGGGAAGTGTTATTTTATAGCAATATTCAGAAATAGAATTATTAGGAAGTGAAGGCTAACAGCCGCACAAACTATTTAAAATAAAAACTGCAGATGTTTTATATCCAACATTGCAATGTTTTCAAACACATGTGTGCTTTGCATCCAAACAGCGCAATAAATAAAAATGTATGCATATGATGATATGCCTCCAGGCAAAGATTGTTCATATCTATATGACAATATTAACGCTAGTGTGCCCATAAGGAACTATTAATCTCGAGTAAATAGAGATGTTTTGCATTCAGTGACTGGCTTAACAGGTATTTGGGCAGCCTTCCAGAATAAAATGCTCTTTGCAGCTGCTGTATTACACCACTTTTCATGACGAGGGAATGTGGAACTGGCTTCTGAAACATGCTAGAACATAGACTGAGAATTGGGCTCAAGTAGTTTTTTTTCCCCTTTTCTTCATGATTTGTAAGTTGGATGGGAATTGGCAAAGCCCCTATATACTGGCTGAAGAAGACAACATTTGTTTTTAAACAACAACAAATTTCTTTAACCTAAGTAATAACAAGTTTCCATAGATTACTTTTTCTTTTCATTTAAGGCCTATCCCATCTGATTTCAGAACAAATTTTACATCAACGTAAGATCCCTAAGATCACATCCATATTTTGAGTTTCAGAGTGCTGAAAACTATAACCAAATTCTGTGCCGATTTCATCAGACTGCGCATAGAAACGTTCTCTTGATTGTATACAGCTTTTGTCTCTACTTAAACAGCTACTAATATAGGACCATACAAAAAGCTCTGCTGGGTTAGACCACAGGGTTGCCTACTCTAGCATTCTTCTGCTCAGAGCCCAACCACATGTCTTCGGGAAACCCACAACCGAACATGAATATAGCACTAGCTTTCTGCTTAGCTTCTCCAGCAATTGGCAATGAGACGTTTTTCTGACACTCAAGGCAAGCTCATCGTTTACTGCCTAATCCACTTTTCATTTTCTCCAAATCAGTGATCCCTTTCACAATACCATATGCTGAATTGTGTGTGGTTATCTCTCATGATTTTTCCTTTTCTGGAGGCTATCTGATTAAGCCTCCAAAAAAGGGAAATTAGTTATACATAAGAAAAGGGCTTATTGATGTCATCAGGAACTGATCTTCTCTCCTTAATAATGAGTGTTATGGTTCCATTTTGTTCCTCAGAACTATTTAGGCAATTTTCAGGAGGAAACACTTCCACAGTGGATGAACTAAAGCGTCAGCCATCTAAAAAAGCTGAATGAAAGATACTTATCTTGATCCAGGAAAAAATACAAGCATATATAAAAGTGTTTTTTTTTAAACACAGTGCTGAAGATTCCACTACCAAGTCAATGCTTCTTTGATTCCACTATCAAAGTCAGTGTGAGATGCCTATATTGCCCTTTCTTTGTTTCATGCATAGGGAAGATGTGAGAAAAAAAATAATGAACAGACTTCTTGAAAAGATTAATCTTCTCTGAAAGTTTATGCTATAAAATATAGGTTGGTCTTAAACATATTAGAGACTCTTTGGCAACTCTTCCTAGAAGTAGCAGTTCTTCTGCAGGTTGCATCCAGATGGGCAAAACTTTCAAGATAATTATGTAATCACCAATTAGCAATTCACTTACAGGTGCTGTGTCCCTGGGTCACAGGAGGATAAGAGCAGATCAGTTTGAAACTCCTAATAATATCAGTCCCATTAATTGGGGGGAAATGTGAACTAGACAAGAGTAACCACAAAAATCAACAGCCAACCTCATGCGTTTTTTTTTTCCTTGTAAGAGGAGATGTGAAAATTAGAAGGGCCGAGCAGGTGTCAGGTATCTCTTTTGAGATCCTCTACTTCTCATATGATAGCAAGCTGCATCCAGTTTCTTTTATTGTCCCCAGTGCTTAATGATCTGGCTTGGCTGTTTGAGAGAACTGAAAGATTTATCCACATTCCTATACAAAATCAAGCTTACGGGATATGGGGTTCTAGAGTTCCCAGCCACTGTACATCGTCTGGCAAGATTTTGTAAAAATGGTGAAGATAAAGGTGGTGTATTTTGAAATCATCAAAGGGGGTGGGAGAGAGAAGGCAAGAAGCAGTCCTGATGTGATGAAAATTAGACAATTAGATTGTTGATAATAAAGTACGTTGATTTATTATTATTAAGACAAAGTTTTATAACTACATTAACCCATTCAAAGGCCTTCCGGTGAAAAGGAAACTTAGCTTATTTTACAAGAGGTAGTCCTTTGAGTAGATAACATTAGAAGCTATATTTAAAAGCTTCATTTTTGTAAATATTGGGATAAAAGTAAGTACTGGGAAATACCACATCATGACCATAATATTTTTAATGAAGATAATTTTCAATTTCTGAAAATGAGTGAAGAAGGAAACATCAGGTGAACCACACTGCAAATCAGCAGTGCAAAATGCTGAAGTTACTGGAATTTGATAACACACATCTTTAAAAATGTAATTTTAAGGATTCAAGTTAGATTTTTTGTGTAGGGTGTATATTTACAGAATATCATCTGATATATGAATTAGCCTTTATATTTCTGAACAGAATGGTTATTTTTATGTAAATGTTGGGGAATAAAAATCAATACCATCTTAATTGTCCCACTGATTGAAAACTAAGTAATTGCTTTATGGTGGGACTATTATATAGTCAAAACAAAATAATGAAACCTGTCCAATTTTTCCTTAAAATAGATATCACAACTACCTGGATAGCAAAGAGTACAGGGAATCAAATCACAGCATCATAAGTTATTCTTTTGGTTATGTTAGAATAACTAACTTCTAGAAGACTTCTAGAAAAAGAAAAAAATGATGAAAGTAAAATCTTTGAAGAAACATTTTTGAATCACTATATTATGATGCATTTTGGAGTCTTCTGCTACCATTGTGTATTAAAACATAATGTAGGCTTTAAACAGGTCATTCTCTTGATTTTATTATGTTTTCAAATCATGACTGTGTACCCTAGAAGTGAGGCATTTGAAAAAAAATGAAATAAAATATATAGATAAACTAATCTAAACCCAATGCAGCTTCCATTGAACATCTGGTGTTGCAGGATTAAAGTCACTGGCTTTTTGTAACACATTTATTTATTGAACTACAGATTTATACACAGAAAAAGCATACCTCAATGTCACCACTTTCCTTTCCTTTCAAATTTCTAAAAACATCTAGCATCCAAAAATATTATTCAGGCCAAAACAACTCATTTCTCTTTCCTGTGTCTACGTGAGCTCAGAACCCTGGTTGGGAGTAAAAGAAACAGCCATTCCATTCACTCTAAAACCTGATCTCTTAAGCAGTTTTCATATACTATAGCAGAATTACAAAGTTTTAAGTGATGTTACAAGATTATTATTATTTCTATTACAAGAGAGTAATAGAAGCGATCCAGTGGTGGGTTTCAAAATTTTTTCGAACCTACTCTGTGGGTGTGGCCTCCTTTGTGAGAGTGGCTTGCCAGCCATGTGACCTGGTGGGAGTGGCTTGCCGGCCATGTGTTTTCTTGTTCTCTCTCTCTCTCTCCTTCCCTTTGTCTCTCTGTCCCTTTTTCCTTTTTTTCATCTTTCTTTCTTTCTTTCTTTCTTTCTTTCTTTCTTTCTTTCTTTCTCTCTCTTTCTCTCTCTCTGTGAGTCTGTCTGTCTGTCTGTTTGTGTGTGTCAGTGGTGAGTTTCAAAATTTTTTGGAACCTCTTCTGTAGATGTGGCCTGCTTTCCGGGTCCACTGGTGGAACCTCTTCTAACCGGTTCAGTAGATTTGATGAACCGGTTCTACCGAACTGGTGCGAACTGGTAGGAACCCACCTCTGAAGCGTTCCAACCAGGAGTGTTGTCATTGATTATTCTAAATTGACTGTTGCTAATATCCTAAGCAAATCTGCTTTCCCAGATATCTTTGCAATAGATTAGGAGTATACTGCTCAGAATTTCCAATTAGCATGACCAAGAAAACCAGAAAGACTGAACTGAACCACAGGAAGATGAGATAAGGGATCCTAAATATACTAAATGAAGAATAGCATTTAAGGGTAATAATGGCATAGATATGCTTGCCAATTGAATTCTGCAGACTGCAATTGCCATATGGGAGACATATTGTATGCTTGCAAAAATTATGGATTCATAGCAGCAGTGTATGCAAAACATAGCTTCCCAATGCCAGTAAATAGATGGCTATAGGTGGTATCTTTCCCGTACTGTCTGAATATTTGCTGTGTCACGATCTGCCATCTGTAGCATGAAACTCACTCTGAAGAGTATATAGATCAGGGATGGGTTCCTGCCAGTTCTAACCTTTTCTATAGAAGAGGTTCCACAAATCTATTGTGCTGTTTAGAACTGGTTCCAGCTCCCCCCGTCCGTCTGTCTGCACATCATCAAGATGAAGAGAGAGGGAAGGAATTCTGGGAGTTGAAGTCCACAAGTCTTAAAGCTGTCAAGTTTGAACACCCCTGGGTTTTTTTTCTAAAGGGTTAGGGGTAAAAGGGTCTTGTAACTTGACAGCTTTAAGACTTGCAAACTTCAATGCCAAGAGTTCCTGAGTCAACATGACTGGAGGAGGAATTCTGGGAGTTGAAGTCCACAAGTCTTAAAGCTGTCAAGTTTGAACACCCCTGGGGGTTTTCTTTCTAAAGGGTTAGGAGTGCAAGGGTCTTGTAACTTGACAGCTTTAAGACTTGCACACTTCAATGCCAGAGTTCCTGAGCCAACATGACTGGAGGAGGAATTCTGGGAGTTGAAGTCCACAATGGAATGGAATGGAATGTTTATTTATAGGCCGCCCTTTTCCCTGAGGGGACTCAGGGCAGCTTACAACTTATAGGGAAGACAAGTCTTAAAACTGTCAAGTTTGAACACCCCTGGGTTTTTTTTCTAAAGGTTTAAGGGTGCAAGGGTCTTGTAACTTGACAGTTTTAAGACTTGCGTGCTTCAAGTGCCAGAGTTTCTGAGCCAACATTTTGGTTGCTAAGCAAGAGCGTTGTTAAGTGAGTTTCACCACATTTTACAAATTGGCCACACCCACCCAGTCACATGGCTGGCAAGCCACTCCTACCTGGTCACATGGTCGGCAAGCCACTCCCACAAAGCAGGCCACACCTACAGAAGAGGTTCTAAACAATTTTGAAACCCACCACTGATAAAAAAAGTGATAGCAGTTTTATAAAGTTGTTCCAAACAAAAGATAATGAAGTGAAGTCCATTAGATTGTTAAAATGAAGTTTCAAAATTATGATTCAGCTATAAAACATTTTGCCTGGAAAAACCAAACAAAATTGATAATCTATTATCAGGGTCAATCCTATTTGCAATTCTTTTTTTTTTAACAAACCAGTTAAGCAACATGAAGAAGAAAAACAAAACAATGACTGAAAGACTGGAATGATTTCCACAGCAACCATATTAGCCACAGATCTTAATCGCCAAAATTTGTTTTGCAAACTTAGCTGGAACCAAACCAACAAAAACTGCTTCCCACTTTGTATTAAGTCAGCTTTATCAGATGGCTTCAGATAGCCATAATTTTTTTTGCAAGTTATTCATTCTACTGCTGATTTATGTTTCCCAGAGCTCACAATTTTAAAATAAAAAGAAAGACCAGAAGAGAGGAGAAAAAAGACTATGCTTATGACTTGAGCTAAATGAAATATTTGTTATACTATTTATTTATTCATACATTTGCTATCTTGGTGCAGCGGTCCTCACATTTCATCCTTCAATTACATGGAATCAATCCTTTACTGATTCCATGTAATTTTATCATAAAATATAAACGTTATTATATATCTTTGCATATTTCCTAGGGAAGAGAGACAATATATATATATATATATATATATATATATATATATATATATATATATATATATATATACATACATACATACATACATACATACATACATACATACATACACATATATATTCATATATTCAATGTTATACTATATTATATATTATAATTTTATATTATATTTTAATAATATAATATGTATTGTAATTATAATATATTATAATATATACAGAATTCTATTCTATTCTGTATTAGTCCATAGTAGTAAAAAAATCAGAAGTCTGATGGCCCTTTTCCCATCTTTTATTAAAAGGCATAAGTTTTCAAGAGCTGTGGCTTATTTTATTAGATGCATTCGATCCTGATTTTTTGCATACTTCCCAGAAGTTTTAACTAAAGAGTAAAATGAATGTATATTTTGTATTTCTAAGCTATTTTTGCTTATGGCGTTTCTTTCTTGAAAGTCAGATAAAGTCAATAAATTGTTGCACAGTATATTAAGCATCTGTGCCTGTTCGGTGAGGTCCTGCAGAAGCTAATAAGAGTTACTGGTTTCAGTGAAATCAGACCAGTGTCCATCCCAATGTTGCCTAAATCAAGGATCTGTAACCTAGAGTCCCTCTCCTAATTAGGATTACACTCCTGTAAAGCCAGTTAGCAATAGTCAGGGATTTGGGAGTTGTAGTCCATAACAGAAAGCCTGTTTGCTGAAGTGGTAGAAGCCAGGAGATTGTGAATTCTAGTCCCACCTTAAGCATGAAACCAGTTGCATAACTATGGGGCAGTCATTGTCTCTCAGCTACAGGAAGGAGGTTATGGCAAAATACTTCATCTTAGCAAAAGAATTGCAGAGACTAGTCCATGAAATTTCCAGGAGTCAACACTGTGGCTCAAAGGCACCTTATCCTACTCCCCAAAAAATCCTCCATAAATATAGCAATAGCACTTAGACCTATATACCGCTTTACAGCCCTCTCTAAGCGGTTTACAGAATCAGCATATTGCCCCCAACAACCTGGGTCTTCATTTTACCACCTTAGATGGATGGAAGGCTGAGTCAACCTTGAGCCTGGTGAGATTTGAACTGCCAAATTGCAGGCAGCCAGCAGAAGTAGCCTGCAATACTGCACTCTAACCACTGCGCCACTCTGGTTCAACTTGTGGGAGATGTCAGGTTGTATACCTGTAATGCAGGCTGAGTGATTTAGTGGGTTTATTCGTACAATGTCTATTCTCTCTGCTTGCTCCAGATTGTCCTGGAATAATATGCTACTCTACCACGTGTCACTGCAGCAATTACAGTGAAGACTCAATTTAATTGTGGCAAACTGCATGTGGAAATGATTGTATTTTGTAAAGCCAGTGTAATATTTAAAAGAATCTGATACTGTGGCCCAGCCCATGAACAAAACTCCTGTCTGCAGTTTCTCTTTCTAGCAGAATTAGTCATGTAATGTTGGTCCAACATGTGACATGGAATCAAAATCATGCCCAGCAATATATTCCATCTACGAAAATTATTTTAACAGTAGAACTGGCAATCTCTCGTTCTCACTTGTTTCCTATGTTGCAAAGAATTGAAAGACTTTCTAAAGTAGATTTAGGGAATGAAAGAAATTGTGGGTTGGAAGGGGGACGGGACGGACAGAGGAAATGTTCCCACTGCATTTCATCAGTGCAACACTGAGTATTAGCTGAAATATGGAAGAGAAACAAGTCTTACATGGTTTTAAAGTTGACCAGTTGTAAAAAAAAATCTAAATTGCTGTGAGAGAGATCTTTGGGGAAAAACTTATAGTAAGTATGATCATAGCACTGGCTTTAAAAAGGTGCAAACTTGTCATTAACAAATCCTCTTACAAAAACCACAGTAAGGAGAAAGTATTTTTATCAGCCTAGTTCCTAATTATCTGGAACTCTGGCAAATGTTCAAGGTATATATCAAAATAAACATCCTGCAAAGCTGTTTGCTAATGAGATTAAAATATTTTTACCTATAATATCCTACTGTTGTTATGAACATTAAGAAAGCATTTATTGTAGAGCATTTATGATGATTGTGATGGCTAAAGAATTTTTTAAATTTTTTTTACTTAATCCTTTACTTTAGTCCTATAAATCCTCCAAGGATTCTTACCAGTTTAGGAATCTGATAATAACCATATAGTAAAATATACGATAACCTGCAAAAATTCAGAATCGTAACAGCACTTTCTCTTACTTCTTCGCATTTTTAGTCCTGTAGAAAGTTCAGATTCTACTACTTTGCAAAAGTCTGTAAGAAAGAGTGCTATTTATCTCTGAAATTAAATTTTAATTGAATAAATCACTCAGAATCACTTTTCATAAAATAGGTAGTCATATAAATTTGATTAATAAATATAAGTATTTTCTTTCCTTCTCTTATTTTATTGGGGCAATTTTAGCACCCCAGGATAAACAAACTGGATAGATCAGTTCTTCATGAACATAATATTTGGTTAGCGTAGTCTTGAAGATATTTCTTGTAGAGAAAGTCCAAGTCAATTAGAAAATTCTAGCTTGGGGAAGTCTCCATTAGATAAAGTTTTAGAACAATAATGTCTAAAAAATCTATAAAATATATGAAGGCCCCATGTGTCAATCAGTGCAGAAGGTACTGTATGATCAGTTATTACTACATTCTTTTCTTTAAATGCAAAACTCTTGCTCATTTATTTCTTAAGCAAGTGAAGAATGCACAGTGGGTTTCATTGCATTGTCAATATGCAGAAAGTTTGATTTATACTTATTTGAATGGCAGATGTTATAATGGTTTATCTCTTTTCTTACCAGCAAGATCTCAATCTCTGTTTCAAGGAAAGAGAAACAATGAACCAGAAAAAGTTCAATTTTTCATGTTCTATTCTCTATTTCATATTCTATTCTCATTTTATGGATGTAGAGAACAATGAACTAAAATGGAAAAATGCATTGTTATTACTGATGGTATATCGATATAGTTATGGACTTAAAAACTTGCTAGTCTCATAACTAATGGAAAATATAAATTATAAATCATGACAGTAGATGATCTGCCATGGACAGACCATCTACTGTATTGTATTGTACAGTACAATAAGTATTGTACTGACAGAGTTATTTTTTAATGTCCTAGGACCAAAGAAAATTAATTTTGTTTCATTTTTTATGCAGGTACCATTTATTTGGCAACAAGTACATCAGAAATGCCCAGAATAAGTAAGCTGATTCACAACTGCTCTAAGGTTGAACTCCTAATTAAGTTTCTTTAAAGGTAAATGCTACAGATGTTAAAGGGAGATACTTTTAAGTAGTTGATTATATGACATAAAAATTGTAAATCTCAGCACAATGAATGGTTTCTGAAACATGCCTAAATTTACTACATTATACTGCTAAAAAAGTAATCAGCAATCTTAAGAAAAAAAATATTTTGGTAACTTCTCATAATGATTAGCACAATGGTTAAAATGCAGTATTGCAGGCTAAATTGTGGGGAAAGTACAAGGAGGAAGGAGTATTTTGTGTGTTCACCAGATTGGGTTATTTCTAAAAATAATAAAGACAGGATATAAATAAATGTACATGGTGCCTTACAAATAAATAACAGAAAAACTTTATTAGAAGGGGAAGTCATACTTTTTTTTTATGATGTGCACAAGAATGACAATTTATATAATCTCTGAACATTCTCTAATGTTCAAGAGAATATAGAATGCTTCTTCCAAGAAATGCTTCTGCAAGAAGTTTTGGAACTCAACACTTTTTATTATTGAAATTCAAATTCAGAGCCATTATATTAATAACGTTGAGAGTTACTCAGATATAAGTAATCTGGAATTATGCATACAACTGCCATCCAAATCTTGCAGGACTAATTATATGAGTAACAATGATGGAACATTTAGAAAGTGAAGATCTCGGAGATCAGAGCTAACAATAATCATGCCCAGTCAAGGTATTTTTAAAAATTAAAGCAGCAGCAAAGGAATTACGGTGGATTTATTTTATATTGCTCTACCACTGCAAAATCTATCAGCAGTTACCTGAATTCTTCTTTTCCCCCAGTTGCAAATAAGAATCAGCACAATGCAAGAAACATGTATCACTCAACATGCACAGCTATGCATGTCTAAGGATGAAGAGATATCCCACAGAGATGCTGAACAGATGGCTACAAGGTCAAACTAGGACAAGAACAACAAATGGCTATTTCGTGGCCCCTTAAAGCCACTGGCTTTCCAGGCTGTGCAGAGATATTGTGACTTGTGTTTATAACTAAAGCTGATAAATTTTCATTTTGCAAACAAAGAGAAAGAATTCCCCAGTGCTTCACACTTTCAAGAGTAAGGTTGTACATAAAATACCACAGATAGTAAAAAGTTCCTTTTTTTTCTTTCTTCCCTATCACACCTTTCCCCGTCTTCTGCATTTCAGACATGCCAGTTATCAAGGAAAATATTCACAAAACTATGTGAAATCTGTCTTGCTGCTTCTTTTCCTTTCATTGATCAGATTTTGCAACAGCTAAAAGTGCAGTGAGTGCATCCCTGTGGGTTGATGAACTTGGTGGCCATATCCTTGGAGACCCTGATATTTACAATCAAATAAAAAAAGAAACATTGAGGAAATTAAAAACCAGGTGTATTGCCTTTTAAATATGACCATTCCATTCAGAAAAGTATAAGTACTGTAAATAGTACAGTAAAGTACCTCATTCCAATACTGCACAAAGAAAAAAGTTTTCGGAAGCCGGCTTAAGAAAAGAAAATGTGTACATTTTTACTGTTACCCATCAAAAGCCAGCTCTGTCAACCTGAGACAGGCAAGTGTCTTTCAGCCCTAGGAAGAAGGCAATGTTAAACCCCTTCTGAAAAAGGAAACTGCAGGAGTTAGTATAGGCATTTGCCAGGAGTCAAAAACCAATTTGAAGACACAAATATAGTAAAATGTAATAAAATAAACACACATAATCTGAAGTTTCAACTTTTAATATACTATTTTAATGTATATAAGTGGTGATAATGGTATTTTATTAGCATAGATTAGGGGTGTCAAACTCGATTTCATAGAGGGCAACATCAGAGTTGTGTTTGACCTGGGGGGGCAAGTAGGCGTGGCCGGGGTGGGTGTGGCCAGCTCGATGTCCTGCAGCGCTCTGCCAGCAAAAACAGAGAGTTCCGTGTGGCCCTCCTGAGCTCCAATTTCACTGGCAGAGGCATTGCAGGTCGGTCCTTTGTTGTTTCCAGGGTGGCACTGCGGTCCGAATCCGATCCGCGGGCCTTGGCTTTGACACCCCTGACATAGATAATTCTACTTTTGGGGCTTACTAATGAATGTGCCATTGACTTCCTACAGAGCTATTTAAGAGCAGCAGTTTTCATCCATGTATATTTTTGTTAATAAATGATTTTAGTAATTGTGGCATAATGGAAAAATTATAAATTACCATCTGTAAAACTATGACATATCATTTCCATAGGAAGAATACTTGGGGGCCTCTCTTACACCAACTTTAAGGAGAACAATTTTGGTTTGGGCAATCTGGAATGCAAAAAGTGCCATTCAACTAGGTGATACAGGTATAGTTAGCATTTTTTGGGGAAGTGAACATTGGGGCTCTCTTCTGCTTATCAGTCCAGGCATTGAGTAGGCTAAATGTCTTTTTGAACAGAAAATCACAGGCAGGGATCAGTAGATCTCCTAATCTTGTTGTTATTGTTGTCATTGACATCCACATTTGAAGCTTATCTCACACAACTACAACTACATGTCTTAAAACACAGAAGGGGGCTGACATAGTACATAGTAATACTCTTCGTTCAGCTGTTCTGATATAGGAAGATCCCATATTCAGAACCTACAAGCCAATGTTTCTCAACCTGGACAACTTTAAGACGTGTGGGGTTCATCCCCAGAATTCCCAGACCAGCAACTTCTGGGAATTACACTTGATAAGGTTGAGAAACAATGCTCCAAGATCTTGCCACTATGGACAAACTGAGTCTCTTGACTGTATCTTTCTTTGTGGCTGTTCCAACCTTTTCTGGTCTCTCCATTCCTCACAGGATTGCCAGGTCAAAATTGTTTTCTTATAGTGCTTTGTACTGTCATTCCCTTTCAATATATAAAGTTGCTCTATTTTCTGCAGCCATGTGTGAAACTCGCAGGAAAATTGAGTACCAGTAAAAGCAATTTGATCAAAGATCACACCCATGTATCTGTAGCACTGATGATTATCTGCTATTTATATCTTTGCCATCAGGGTTTCTAGTCATAAAATTTCTTAGGGTGGCACATTAGGGTAAAAACACACCGATGAAATCCAATGAAAAAGTCCAGAAGCACCAAACTGAATGAAGCAAGCATGGGAAATCATGCACCTGATCCATACCCTCCTGTATATATCCACAGCTCCTTTTGCCCAATGCCATTTTGTTGTATTTGTGTGCCTGCATGCATAATAATGCACACTTCCCATTCCATCAGTCACTCCCGTCTTCTCCTACCAGCCCCACCCTACCTAGTAATACTATCAGTTCTTGCAATATAATAAATGGTTCTGAAACAAGCCTAAACCTTCCACCCACAACTTTGGCTCTCACAAAGACATATTCTCAATCTTCTAGAGTTGCCAGCTTTTGGTTTTGGCAGTACTGCTGGTGTACCTTTAAGAGTAGCACCTCACGCAAAAAATAAGCAGATGAAACTTTTCCTACTAGTCAAGGTAACACACTATAGCAGAAGTAAGTTTCTCTTGCAACATTTCTGTATGCATATTCTGGCCATAGTTACATTTAAAATAGGCACACCAAACATTCTCCCAATTCCTAACTATATCCTGTCAATTCCATGTTTTTCCCAGACATCTATACTGTATCCCCAGGAACTTATCTCAAGAGGAAAATAAATAAATCCTGATTAAAATGCAAAAAAAAAATATATCAAGGAAAAGATGAGCCAGTTTTGTAAAAATACCACAACATTTATTTTGGGGATAAAATGCTTAACAGAGAGAGAAACAGAAAAAGGATTGCACTAAAGATGAATTATAAAGTTGTATATTTCCAAGCTTGGATTAAAATTACACATTCAAATATGTGGCTGGCTTGTTCTGTTCATTCTAGCTTATTTTTCCCGTGGCTTTTCTGGAGACCAACAGGCTTTTCAGTTCATAAATGCTCAAATCTATAACTAACAACCCATAATTACTCCATGGTGTTAGGGTTGGTTCACAGCTGCTTTCTTTCCCCCACCACTTTATTTCCTCCAGCACCTGAAGTCAGTTGCCCAACGTGGGGTCAAGATATGTAATTGGTACCATCAACAAGCATATTAATGATATTGAACCCCATGCCACCAAATGACCCCCTCCCAATGGCTTATGTTAAGTATGAGGGGAGAGAAACCAGAGACTTGAGGCACACCCCATGGCAGAGGTGATGATCTAACTTTGATCAACATTACACTCAATCTCTCGTGTCTACACAGATATCTCAATGACAATCCTCAGCCCTGACAGCATTGTGAGGATTTCCTGAAAAAAAATGCTTAGGAAAGGGTAGAAAGCTACCTTAAAGTGATGTGGTTATGTAACAATTCTAAGAGGATAGCTTTATGTGAGGTATTAAAACTTCTCGCCCCAAAAGGTACACAGCCACACTCCTTTATCAGATTTATGACAGCAATAACATACATAAAACATCTGCCAAACTATTCTCCTTTCCAGGTGATATTATCTGTCTGCTACTTGGTGGTGAGCTTTAACTAACCAGATGCAAGATGTGTGAAAGCCATTCAGCTTGAATTTATTCTTAAGAAGTACCATCTGTCTGAAAAAGAGCTATTAAATATAGGCTCCTTGTCTGGTTTGCAATACAATTCTGTGGCTGGACGTTATTAATTGCAACCTGACTAACAGGTGCTTGCCAATTTCTTTAAATTCTTAGTATATATGAAAGACTTAAATTTCCCCCTGGCTGAAAAGGTGACACTTTCTTTCAACTGCACATTATGAGAAGTGTGTGATGGAAATCATAATTTTGGGATAAAATTGGAAGAAGAGTTCCTTTTATTAAATCTTTTGTAAGGTATCTGTGTTTGAGATTGCAATGTACGATATGAAATCATTGTGTATTATGTTTCAATGTTCTACTTACCTGTGATTATATGTCATAAGCAAGCTGCATTTTCAATTAAGCAAAGCAATTCATTATGAGCAGATATACATAACTTCTTGATTATCACTGGCTTGCACACAGGGTCATCCTCAACCATATTCTTTGAAGGATGGACTAGGTTTTGTCATGAAAGGGGTTCTGAACAGATCCTTTCCCCAATGGCACCTTTCGTTAAGTTCCAGACTGTCTCTGCCTCCGTCAAAGAAATCTCAAAATACACACTGCCATTTTTCCATCTGCTATAGTGTCAAATCCTTTTCACTAGATTTACTACTCTGTTTAACCAGTGTAAGACTTTTCAACCTCATATTTTAAAAAGAAAAATCAAAACATGGGCCAACTTCTGTTGTAAGTTTTGGTTTTTTTTAAAAAAAGTTACCAAAAGAATATAACATCCAGTGTAAAGCTTCTAAAAAGATTTTCATTTTACTAACATCTCACCAGAGCTCCTGGTTCATCCAAACTTATAATGGTGATTTGTCTTAGATCGCAGAACCGGCAGCGACCTAGGCCGGCTGTGCCCCCGAACCAGTTCCTCGGTCTCTTCTGTCATTGCTGCCATTTTTAGTCAACTGTGCATGCACTAGCAATGTGGGGGCAGCGCGAAGCAAACTGGTACCAATTGGTACAAGAACCCACCCCTGCATCTAACAAACACATGGTTGGCTCAGGAATTCTGGGATTTGAAGTCCACAGGTCATAAAGTTGCCATCATTGCCCATTCCTAACCTAATAGCAAAAACTTAACAAAATGAAGTTGAATTAAGCCTCATTAAGCATTGAGTAGCTTGCTACTAGGATTACATTTTCACAAGCAGAGAAAAACACTATATCCCAAATCTCCAAGCTATCAGCCACAATCAATGGGACAGTGACAAATTTCTTTAGAATTTGCTGAACACTTTAAAAGAAAAAGTTCATGTTGCTACTGGGGCAAAAGAAATTTGATCTCGGAGAATGTCACTCAAATTCCCTTATATGCTGAAAGAGCTCACTGAATTCATTGTTGAGTTATGCTGACTAGGTGCACAAAAATGAGGAGGTATACACTAATCACTTTTCCTTGTGTTATGTGCTTGGCAACATGTGAACACAAATGAATTGATGCCAAGTTTATTTAAGCAAAAGATAAATTTGATTCTTTCACAGGCCACTTTAGAGATCTGCAAAAGATATACCGTATATTATGATGGTCAGGCTGGCATGTGTGCAATCCAGTGACTCCCCTTGTATATTTTCAATTCACCAGGAGTTAATTCCCTTCTTGTCTAATGCCCTTTAGTATTCAATAACCCAGCCTACAAAACACACTGCAAGATAATTTCCTTATATACCCACAAATAAAATTATCCAGTCCACATATTTGACAAACATGTATTTAAATAATTAATGGCAAACATTGACAAATCTTCATATATTTTAATCTTTTTACAATTAGGCTATATAGCTAGTTTTCTCAGTTGCTACTTTATGAGTTTATTTAAAATTAAATAACCTATAAAAAGAAATAGAGAAATTATTTTAATAGATTACTGATTGGTCAGAATCGGTATATATTTGTATATGAATTTTTGTCACTTCCCAAAGTCTCCTTTGTGGTGTTGGGGAGAGAAGATAAAGCAGGTTCTATCTAAAAACCAACTCATGTCCTTTCTACATTTTATGAGTTAGGATTTCGTTCAAGTTATGATTTCATAACAGTCAATGGTGAAGGTGAGAAAATTTGCTGCACCTTAACAGCAGGAAAGCAAAGATAATGACAACTGCAGAAAACACACATGTCAGAGTACAGATCAACAATGACACATCGAAAGAGTAAAGGAATTCATCTTCCTGAGCTCAAAAATCGACCAAAGTGGTGACTACCGCTTTGAGATCAGAAAGTGTATAGCACTTGGAAGAACTGCAGTATCCGGCATAAATAACATCTGGAATAGTAAAGATATCAGTCTCACAACCAAATGCAGATTAATTAACGCAATAATTTTTCCAATTGCTACTACGGCTCCGAAACTCTGAAAAAGGCAGATAGGAGAAGGGTGGATATCTTTGAATTGTGATGTTGGAAGGGATTATTTACACATCCCCTGGCTGCAAAAATAACAAACAAAGAAGTCCTAGATCAAACCTCACTGAAAATATATCTTGAAGCCAAGTTCACCAAACAGAAGCTGTCATACTTTGGTCATGCCATGAGAGCTGACCAACTCAAAAAGCCAATCATGCTAGGAGGGATCAGCAGAGAAAGAAGGGGCTGTCCTGGTATCTGCTGACCGGACACTAAAAGAATGACATCAGGATGACCATGGCGGATCTGAAGAAGTGGTGCGAGACAGAGGAGCGTAGAGAGTGGCAGAGGGTTAGGCATAACTGAATGGATGATGACGATTTCATTCATTCTTTCCATATGTTACATAAAGAAGTGGAATAGACATATTATACTCATAATTAAAGACAGGAATATTTGGTATGTGGGGGGAGGGAGCCGAGGTGGCGCAGTGGTTAGGGTGCAGTACTGCAGGCCACTTCAGCTGACTGTTATCTGCAGTTCAGTGGTTCTAATCTCACCGGCTCAAGGTTGACTCAGCCTTCCATCCTTCCGAGGTGGGTGAAATGAGGACCCGGACTGTGGGGGCGATATGCTGACTCTGTAAACCGCTTAGAGAGGGCTGAAAGCCCTATGAAGCAGTATATAAGTCTAACTGCTATTGCTATTAAACAATTAAGATGGTGTCCACAGTCATGTGATCAAAGCCCAACCCCTTTTTACATGTGTCACATGCATAGCATTCCTAAAAGGAGTGGGGCATCAATCACAAATGAAGTCATTATCTTGACAATTTTGACTTCCATGTCCTCTGGCAACTTCCCCTCCCCTCCCCATTCCCTTCCAGCTTCTTGGTTACCCTATTTGCAGTTAGGGCTATCTCTATCACTTTCAATTCCATCTGCTCTACATCTGAATGCAAGCTGACCTCTCCATTTCAAAGAAAATTATATGGATGAGGAAGACTACTTCTTCCTCATAGCTTATCCCCCTGTTAGGCATTGACAAAAGTACACCCAATTCACTTGCTGCCAATCTCTGCAGTAAGTGTGGCACACACTTACTGCAGCATAGCTGGCTGAGAAATTCTGGGAGTTGAAGTCTACAAGTCTTAAAGTTGCCAAGTTTGGAGATCCCCCAGTCAAGACCTAGAGCTATTGGCATGAGAAGAACACTTTTGTGGCTCCACAAATCTGGAGATTTCAGTACTTTTGCTACCCATAATACTTGCTCTCCCTTCCTTTCTGTGTACAGGAGAGTGTTGTGAACATGCGGTTGAAGGTGCCGTATTAAGAATAAGAGCCTACAAATTGAGAAACAAATTTCTTTAGGCACTGAAGAAATGAGAGATTTTCTTTGGCTCTAACCCTTGATTACCTTTCCTTCCTCTTCTGTTTCCTGTGTACAAAGCCTCAGTGCTCTTGTGCTGACAAAACCTCGTAGTACATGAACATGAAAATATTTTCTACAGTCATATCAACAGAGAAATGAAATGAGTCGCCTCAGGCTGCACAGGATGTTAGTGGGAGGGCAGGATTTGAAACCCCAAATCTTGAATTCCCAGAACAGAAGGATCTTTTTCCTCCTTTGAAATAACACGGAGGAAAGAACTGAATATCTGAAGAGGATTATGTTTAGTAACACTTCTTTATAGGACAAGGCATGGAGTACTTTGCCAAGCATTACATCACCAGGCCAATTAACCACCACCTTTGATTAGCCACTCTTCGCAAACATTTTTAGCACTTTCTAGGTGTGTCAGCTCATCTCACTCTTCAAGCATTTAGAAATCCTTGTGATAACTGGAGGCTGCTATGGTAGCCAAACACTCAAACAAGTGAAGAGCAAACGTGTGGGAGTATGAAACTACAAAAAATGTGTAGGTGACTTCTTGTACTTTCACTCTGAAGTACAACGTACCAAGGTGCCTCCATGTAAACAGGTGATAGTCATCACAGTGCTGCTGGGGTACAATGATTCTCAGAAAGAAGAAGTAGTTAGTTGAACGAAGAACAAAGTGTGAATTAGTGTGCCACTTAAGTGCATATAATGGTACCACAACCATCTGATATGGCAGCAAGGATATTGGACATCCCTACTATTTCCCCTGGAAGGGTGATATTTAGTCACGTATGCTCAGCCAAAACATGTTCAGAATTTTACTACTGCATATTGAAAAGGAGTGATGAAGGAGAATAATTTCTAGGTTGGAAACTATTGAACCAATACAGAAATTAACTCTGGTAAATTAATAGGGACTGTTGTAATATGGGACAAGAGAGGATATTAACAGTGGATGTAATATTTAACGCCTCCCCAATCCTGTGTTAAGGTACATTTCTTATTATCTTTTTTTATACTCACTCATAAAATGAATGTAGGAAATGGTCATAGACTCAATCTGAGGCTTTACCCATGATGATACAGCCGTGATCTATTGTCATGATTAGATTGTTTTATTCTTGTAACACGGTTGTGGGGAGGTTGATATCATCACCGCTGCTGTGAGTGGGATGTCCAATTGTTTCTTTCAAACTCTACAGACTACTTTGATAATATTTCAGAAGGAAAAACACTGTATTTGTTGTGTTCAGCTAAGCTCTTTGCTTAGCCCCTGTCTTGGTACTACCTCTTCTGGTTGTGCTCTTTGATAGTTTACAGATTTCCCATTTTTTTCAGAAAATGCCCACGGTTGCATGCACTACAAGATCTGCCTGTTTGTATTCCTTGAGGGCAGTGGTGAAATTCATTTTTTTTTTACTACTGGTTCTGTGGGCGTGGCAGGGGAAGCATACTGCAAAATCTCCATTCCCACCCCACTCTGGGGCCAGACAGAGGTGGCATTTGCCGGTTCTCTGAACTACTTAAAATGTCCGTTACCGGTTCTCCAGAACCTGTCAGAACTTGCTGAATTTCACCCCTGCTTGAGGGGCTTAATTTTATATATAAGCTGGGCCAACTGTTTACATCCCTGGCCTGGCACATCTCTAGACAGTGTGAATGTTCAGATACTACAGGTAGCCCTTGACTGCAAACAGTTTGTTTAGTGACTGTTCAAAGTTACAATGGCACTGAAAAACGTGATGACGGTTTTTCAGAGTTTTGACTTTGCAGCACCCTCATGATCATGTGACCAAAATTCAAATGCTTGGCAACTGACATGTGTTGATTTCAAACGCAGTGTCCCAAGATCATGTGATCACCTTTTGCAACCTTCTTGCAAGCAAAGTCAATGGGTCAAAGCCAGATTCACTTAACAACCAGGATAACTGACTTATCAGCTGCAGTGATTCACTTAACAACTGAGGCAAGAAAGGTCTTAAAATGGGACAAAGCTCATTTTAAAAATGTCTTACTTAACAATCTAAATTTTGGGCTCAGCTGTGGTCATAAGTTGAGGACAAGCCTGCGATATAGGCAAAAAGTACGAGGGGCAGGTGTGGAGGGGAAGCCTTCAAAATCCTGTTATATTTCACACAAAACAAGCACATCATCTGTCGCTCGGAATGAAAAACAGGAGGAAGTTCTGCATCATTCCACTGATCAGGATTTTGCTTTCCTTTTTTCCTTCTGACATTTCCCTTTTTTCTTTTCCACAATTCTATCTAAATACAACATGTATCACGTTTTATTTTATTTCCACACACTGTAGAAAGAGATTGCGGAGAGGGGTTGGTTCCTGGATACATTCAACTCAATTAAATGTTGGCACTGCATTTTGTTTTTTTCCAATCACTGAGTGGAAATTTTAAATGTCAAATTGGCTATTGTGAATTAGCGCCTCCCATCTACAGTATATTTCCTCACACAAGGCAGTTAGCAAAATATATCCTAAGAAACAAGGGCACTGTATAAATTTCACTTTAAATATCATGTGTAAAATTGAGACAGAAAGAGAAGATGTTGTAACAGTGAACCATGCTAAGAGTACTTCATGCTAATATATTAGCTAAATCAAACTGACTGGCACAATTTTTGCTAGATGTCTCCTTTGAATTTAGAATTTTCAATTGCTTTCAGATGATGGAGCTTTCAACACTCACACAAAAAATAGCAATGTTCAAAAATACAACTCTGAATTTAAAACCAAAGGGAGCAAAAATAATAAATTATATTTATATCAAAGTATAATGAAATCAATATCCAATGGATATTTATGAGGAGGAAATTCTAACAAGAGGACATCACCATAGAAATTGGGATGGAGATTTTTTTTTTTTGTTCAATTCTATTAAGCCTTTCAAGAAGCCAAAATGCATTTATACAGAGAAATGAGTACTTTTCAAAAGTATATGTTCAACATTATGCTTTGCAATTCAAAGCATGGATACAGATATCTGCACACTGAAAATATTGTAACTAAATATGCACGTTATTTCAGAAGGTACAAAATTTATCAGTTGCAAGTGATCAGGATATCACTTGCAAATAGCACATATGCAAAAGAATGTATTCAAATGTGTACAATGGAGAAGCAGGAAGGGTGTGTGTGTGTGTTTGAAACAGGCAGAAATGAATCTATAGTTAAGAATATGAAGAAATCCAATATAAAGAACTTTGCCCCCCCCATACACACACACACACCACCTTTATTATTGTTTTTAAATTAGGCTGTGAATATACTAATACTCTTTTATCCCCCTTCCTTTTTCCCGCAACAACCACTCTGTAAGGAAAGCTGGGTTGAGAGGGCCCAAAGTCACCCAGCTAATCTTTCATGTCTAAGATAAAACTAGAACACACACTCTGCTGGTTTCTAGCCTGACACATTACTTTATAGTTCATCTTGGGTTATTAGTTATGATAATAAAGAAACATATGAAGCCGTGGGTAAATAAAATTAACATTGATAAGTCAATACATTTTATGCTTGCTTTTTTGGGCCATTAAATTTTGGATTAAAGCCAGCAGATGGGTTGATTTGAAGTAATAGCTCATTACAGTGGAACTCTAATATCAGATATACAACCAGATAATAATCAGTTAGGGATACATATCTGGATCTGGATTTCTTAAACCTCCAATATGCAAACACCACAGTGTTTTTGCTGGGAATGTTTTTGCATATTATCATAATGAAAAGGGGTAGACTTATAGGCTAGTTTACTTGCATTGAATTATAAGGTGTGATGAGTCCCTTGGCTACTTTCTTGGAACCCCAAGCCTCAGATGAAAACTGCACCTCCTCCATAACAATACCGTTCATTAACTTTAGGAACCAAGCTAGTTCAACATACAACAACAAGGAAACAACAGATTCTGCATTGAACTGGCCCCATAGAAGTTGGTCATCAGGGGTGGGTTCCGGCTTCTGTTACTGCCAGTTCGCTCAGGGATGCGCTTCATGTGCGTGCGTGCTTGATGCGTTATGCGTGCATGCGCAGTAGTGAAAAAAATTGCTTCTGTGCATGTGCAGAAGTAAAAAACAAGATAGTGGCGCTTACGGCACCGCCAATAGAACCAGTTTGGGGGCGTGGCCAGCCAAGTTACTACCTACTCAGCCGAACTGGGCTGAACTGGTAGGAACTGACCTCTGTTGTCATATACTGAGACCTTTCATATAATACTATATAATACTAAGAGTTCCAGAAGCAACCACCATTTCTATCATAAAGTATGAAATGTCCATCAAGCACATTCAGGCCTTTGCAGCCCTTGGTCGAACAAATAAGCCTTTTTCCATCCACCAAAACAGAGTACATACTTACATTCAATATAAGGTCATTTTATTTGCCTTATTAAGGACGTTGGTTTTAAAAGAAATACACACGTTGCCAAGAATAATGCTATTACCTGCACCACTGGATGTCCCCCAGCAGACGCCTTGACAGCTCCTCGACTGCCTTCCGTCTCATAATGGGCTCGGTGATGGGACTTCGGCTGCACTTCAATCCGAAGTTCATAAGGTCCTGAGTGAGATGGCAACTGCCAATCCAAGGCAGGCAGAGATGGGCTATAATAGAGAACAGTAGGAATTAAATATTAACCACCGTTCTGCTATCATAAACCACAAGAATCTGGCACTATTACTTTAGAGGCCACTTTTAGCAGATTATCCGTCACCATCTTACATTTAAAATTTCATCAATGGAGATAATGGTATGACATAAGTAATTTAAAAGGTAATGGTTATTTCATGAAGATTTATGGATGACACAGATTAGATAGGCCAAATGCTATCAGATGCTTAAACAAAATGGAAAACATTTTAAGCTTGGCTTAAAAAGAATTAAAAATACAATACATTAAGACATCAACCCATTAATCATAATAGATAAAGGATGATTGTAAGATGTGGAAAAATACCCCCCCCCCCCAAATCTATTTTGTGCAGAAATAGCCTTTTGGGAATATCAGTACGTCAGTTCCTTCAATTTGTATTCAATAAGCTTCACCTTTTGAACAAACTTGTCAGCAATAAAAATTCTTCTGCTAACAATTTCTGAAAATCCCAATCAGCCCCACAAATTGACCCAACAAAAAGGTCTCTTTCCGTTAACACTATCATTTTATTTATTACCAGGCAAGAATATAAAACTTGCAGGCTGAGGGTCAGACAGAAGACACAAAGGTTGAATATGGCTCCTGGATGGTTGCCCAATTATTATATTTTATGTAATATAAAGGAGAAATTTTAAATCCAATGAGAATGATAACATCAAATGGTTTAAATTAAATTGTAAGTCAATTTAAATTTAAATTTGCCAGAACAAATTTGTGTTTTCTTCCTTAGGGAAACTAAATGCCAACTGACTTCGGTTAATGATAATCTACTCATTTGAATGTGGGTGAATGGGTCTTCAGTTTTCCAGTTATAGCTGACCTAGAACTCCCAGTGGTTTTAACCAAACAACCAACATGTCAATGATGGAGAATGTTGGTAGCTATAATTCAACAAGTTCTAAAGGGCCAAAGATTCTCCATTTTAGTTTTAAATGGTTTTCAAGATATGATACAGTAGTGCAAGACTAGAAAACTTGCACATAAGATCTCCTCTTAATATATGGCTATAAGTGAATGTACACAATAAAACACCATAGAATGTTAGTTGGATTTTTCAGTGGCTGTTCTAAGCACAGGTCATTCTTACTTATACTGTTACAAATTTTGTGTCATTGATCAAGATCTGAATGATGTTTCTATGTGCATTTATTCAAGTGTAAACATATGTCTACCTGCCAGCAAGGACCATGCTATGTCAAGATTGGAGGAAGATGGATTTGCAGTCATTTGAGCATCTCCTTATTCAACATGGGGAGATCAGGTACCATAGTTAAAATATTTTCAATTTTGTTCAAAATCTGCATAGGTAGCCATGTTTAAGCTAACCAGTATCAAACCTATGGAGTGGAAAATATATCCCATAACCAAGAAGCCACAACTACGAAAGTTTGGTGTCTCATCACAGAAATACTATGACTTATAATCTAAAAAGAAATGAAGAAAAAAGCAATCTCCTATCAGAATTGGCATTTCTTGCAATAATAAGATCCCCCATCCTGCTTTTTCAGGTTTTATATGTCAAAGGTGCATACAAGCCTTCCTGTTCTTCAAACTCCTGATTGCTATGGTGTCTGTTTGTCTGTAGCAAAATCTTTTTCGCAGTATTTCCTTTTTCAATGAAATTCACAACTGCATTCCTCCCATGGCCCATGAGAATGTAGTATTTAGTAGCCTGCATATAGGTGACTAAGGTAGGCTTCGTTATTAAGCATAACTGGAAAATTACAAAGATTCATCCCACTTCATGCAATGGTTTGTTACATATGCCGACATTTGAAACATTCCTGGATAATTATCTGGAGAGATCCCACTTGACTACAGAATAATTTATATAATATAAAGCAGCTGTATATTTCCTGGTGATGATCACTGTATATTATGAAACAGATGTTTCTATTCTTTAGCCAGTTCATATATAAGATGGGTTTTTCATCCCCCCACCTCCACCCCTTGGAGGAATGAAAATACACACACACATACACACACACCGTATTTTCAGAAAATAAGACGGGGTCTTATTTTCCTTTCACCTCCGAAATAAGCAATTGGCCTTATTTTCGGGAAGGTCTTATTATTTTTGAGGTGCAGGAGGCGGTGAGCATGGTCACCTCATGGCTGCTGCTGCATTGCAATATTTTAAGGGAGGGCTTATTTTCAGGGGAGGGCTTATTTTAGCGCATGCGCTCAAAAGCCCCATTGGGCTTATTATCCGGGAGGTCTTATTTTCAGGGAAACAGTGTGTGTGGTGTGTGTGTGTGTGTGAAACATGGGTGGTACTTCTTCCTTTAAAAGCACTAATCTATCTATCAGAATAATGGTGCAAGTGCTTTAAATTTTAAGAGAGAGAAAAGAATGAACCTTACAAATCTGTGTATACATGTGAGTTTATGCCTACACACACACATATATATACAAACATCATTATCTCTGTTTAGATCTCAGAATAGTACCAGAGACCTTGATTAAAAGGAGAGTTGCTGATTTTGTAGAAAACAGCCACACAGTTCACATTTAATTAAAATTCTAATGCAAGCATGGATGAATAACAACACTAAATTGGTAATCATATCTGGAGTAATTCCACTGGAATTAATTGGGCCCAACATGACTAAGTTAAACTTCATTGGTTTCAACAGGTATCCTTCAGGGAAGGGCAGACTTCAGAATTGCCCATCTTTGTTTTCATAAGGCGGCTGAAATGCATCATCTGGAGACTAATGCAGAAGACATTCAGTTAGAATGAAATGACTAGAGTGAGTCCAAGAACTGGAGATTAGATCTGAATATGAGAAGTGAATAGAATTCAGTTCTTCTCCACAAATATTCACTTTGGTTTATATGAAGTTTTCCTAGTTTCAGCCCTATAATTTAGGACAAGACATAATGTCACTTTATCATTGGTACTGTCAAACATTTGGGAGTCAGACAGCTTCACTAATTTCCTACAAATGTTTTAGAGGCCTATCAGTTGACCCTAAATGACTTTCTCCTAACCTCTAAGTATTATGGCTGTGCAGCTTTTGGGTTTGAAGGCTGTGTGCTCATGAAAGAAGACATTCTTTTTCCTTTGGAGATGAAGCCCACCTCAGTCCAATAAGGTATTTTAAGAGTACGTCTAAAACATAGTATTTGCATGAAGCAAATGTGATTGACACTGATGTAGCATCCTGAAATGGGATCGCCTGCAGTGTCCTGCTGACTTTTGCTAAGGAAAATGTGGGTTTTCTAGTTGTTCAGGAGCCTTGGAAGATTTTTATTTAATTCAGCTAGGTCGATTCAGATGCTGTTTATTAAGAAAAAGCTGCAAGATACATTTCAAGTTGTGTCGATTATCATCCAACTATTTATGATATTACAAGTGTTCTGTCAGGAGAAAAGAAGGAACAAGGTAAACAGGTGTGAAGAAGTCCAAATAAAACAGAACAAAGATAGCCACTACCACAATAGCCAAAAAATGCCAATAATATAATGATAGTAGAATAAACTGATGAGATAGCAAAATGGGGGAGGGGGGGAGCCACAAGCAGTTGCTTGTATGCCATGTCAAACAATAAAATAATTTCAGCTGGCATAAGAAAGTAGTTCTCATTGTTGAACCTTCTGGCAGACAAGGTGCACATTTTACCCAGTGGGATCAGGGCATTCTGCTGACTGTTTATCATCTAATGAAAATGTGGTAGAAGAACGTTTGAGTAAAACAACTCTGAGAGCTGTTAAATGTCCTCCCCAATCAGGGGTGGGTTTCAACCGGTTCGCGGCGGTCCCTGCGATCCGGTTGGCCGCCGAACCCGGAAGTAAGTAACTTCCGGGAACGGCGAAGGCCCCCCCCGCGCCCGCTCCTTACCCGGTTTTGATGAATTCTGCGCTTCCACGCATGCGCAGGACGCATACAGCGCCTGCGCGATCCTCCAGGAGCAGCTGGAGCATCGCACAGACGCTAGTACGCATGCGTGCGCCACGCGCGTGCACACGCATGCCGCACACGTGCGCGAGGACGCCGCACACGTGCGCGAGAACGCCGCCGGCCTCGTTCCAACCGAACCGGTTGGAACGGGGCGAGAAACCCACCCCTGTCCCCAATCCATGTGTTTAAAGTATCGAGAGAATAGGCATATGGTCAATGTATTGCAACCATGAAGAGTGAACACATTCTGAAAGAAATTACATTTGGTACTGTGCAATGGTACTGTATTTGTTGTAGATGATGCAACTGACTTATGAAAACACATATCCTGAACAGCAACATGTAAGACATTTTTGTAAAAACATGCCAGTCAGTTCATCTTGTCATGTTAAACAAAAAGGTTTGAATAGTTGATTTCACAATACTATGCAGAAAGAGAAGCAATATTCACAGAAGTGTTGGCAAGATTTATTTCTTATAGATAACTAATAAAACCTGAGAGGTAAAATAAGCTGGTCTCCAATCAAAATTTAAAACACTACTAAACCACTCCACTCAAAAAAACAATGTAAAATGCCTAGATGGTCACAACCCTACCATCTATGTGAACTAAATATCAATTTAATATGAAGATTCATATAAGTGTATTTTACTGGTTTCTACCCTGGTCTTGTTAATAAGTACCACTGAATGTGTCAGTATCTGTTTTTAAATTAACATACATTGTGTGACTGCGGAAGGACTAATTTTGGATTCTGGAATAAATTTACCTTGTTCTCAACAATATGGGGAGAGGTATCTCCTCATTTCTTCAGTGGATAAGAAAAATATAGCTTGCATCTTCTCACTGACATTTCAGTTTATTCTTTCCTCTACTGTAATCCATCCCTTGCATTGAAAAAGGAATATAAAGCTGAGCTTATGCATCAATAGATTTATAGGTCCCCAGAAAAAATCAGGTTTCTTAATAATTCCATAGAAAATACTGTAAATTACTGGTTATTACTACAACTGCATTTATACCTATTCTTATGGAAATAAATCCTATGGATCTCAATTACAAATTAATTCTGTGAAGAAATTCATGAGTTATACAGTTTCCTGGAAGTTTAAAAAGCACCAAGATTTTTAATGATAAAAGAAATATACTTTAATGACAAATACAATAATGAAAATAATATCAACGCTTATATACTGCACATCAAATTCTTCAAGAGAAAAATCTGAGAGATATATTCCATAATCATATGTACTATAAGTTAAGAACCAACCAATTTGTAAAAACAAACCCCAGCCTTTTCAACAGACTCAATTTCAGACCCAATTATAATCCATGGTTGGTTGATAAGAACATGATTCAGTGTGACTTAGTATGAATGCTTCTACTAGTGGCTCTAAACAAGGAGTGAGCAAAAGAAAGATTTATATTTATTGGTAGATCTCTGGATTGTTTGCAAAAGACAGCCAAGTCCCAGATTTAAAGTTCCAGTTATTTAACAGTAACAGTGACAAAATTCCACCATCATCTAAATTATACAAGGGAAAGAAGGATAGTTTCGAGCAACTTCATTATATGGAAGCAAGAACCGGCTATGTCAGGAAAAAAGATAAAAGTAAATTGAATGCAGCATTACTTCAGGAGTGTCTGCAGTGAAACACGAAGCAAAGGGGTCCAGAATGAATGGCTGCTGAAAATAGGTGGACCGAATACACAGACAAGTGACCAGCAAAAAGAGGATGTTGTGATGATTTGGTAATAGAGAATTGATATACAAAATAAGAGTGAGAAAGGAGAAACTTGAAAATGTGGTGGTAGGAGGCAGCTGATAAGATCTTCAAAGAGAGATGAAGGCAAAAAGAGTAACTTCCTGAAATGGTTATGGATGTAGTGGAGCAAAGATGGTGATTAAGAACAAAGATAAGAACAAAGATATGAAGATGTATGAGAGTACTGTTGATTTACATTTTAGTTAAACTTTTTTCTTCTTTTTCCTATCTTCAATCATTCATTAGGTTTGCTTCCAAACTCTTTTTACATGAATGTATCAGTGACGTGCGGTGAGCTTTATGGCTGGTGAGGCAAGCAGGCAAAAGCCGCCCTATGTCGGACACAGCAGCAGGGGGTTCGGATGCCCCGGCGCTGTGCCCGCCATAGAGGCGGGACGCCTCTATGTCGGACATAGCAGCTTTTGCCTCTAGTGCTAGAGTGGCAGGGTGGCTTCTGCACAAAAGCCGCCCTGGCGCTAGAGGCAAAAGCCGCCCTGCCGCTATGTCCGACATAGAGGTGTCCCACCTCTATGGCAGACACAGTGCCGGGGCGTCCGAACACCCTGCCACTGTATCCGACATAGAGGCGTCCCGCTATGTCCAAAAGCCCTGCTGCTATGTCCAAAAGCCCTGCCGCTATGTCCAACATAAAAAAGTGCCAGCCCACGCACCAGCAGAGGTGGGTAAAACACACAAACACCCACAAATTACTTACAATAATACAATTACTTACAAATTACATTAATTTAGAATTCCTCCCCCTCTCTCCGACCCACATACCTTTTCCAGCTGTTTCACAGAGGATTTCAACTCTGCTCTTGTCTGCCATGATGAAAATGTAAAAATGTAAAAGGAAAAAGGCAAGAGTTGCTGAGGTCAGGCTGGGTTAGCTGCTGCCAGAGTCCCCAATGGATGACTCTGCTTAACTGTTTAAAAAAGCCTCTAAAAAAACACTCTCTACAGGAGGAGGCAAGAGAACCAAGTGCCTCATCTACATAAGGAATTTTTCGGCTTTTAACCCTTACTTAACTCTGCTCAAGTGATCATAAAGATAGAGTAAATGAGGCACATGGTTCTCCCACCTCCTCCTGTAGAGGGCACTTTTTCAGAGGCTTTTTTAAACAGTTAAGCACTAAGCAGAGTCATCCACAGTGACTCTGGCAGCAGCTATCTCAGCCTTTTTCCTTTTACATTTTTTTTTCTTTTCATGATGACAGTGGTGAGGCCTGCCTCCTCTGACTGCACATCACTGGTTGGTATGTATGTGTGTGTGTGTGTGTGTTGATGGAAAAATCTGAATTAGAAAGATAAAATGTAATTTGGGCATGCATGTAGCACCTGCTGTGAACATTTTTAACCAAATGCATCTTTCCTAAGTTTGTGCATCACATGTAAGTCCAGTATAATTGCATCTACTTTAAATTGCTTCTGGCAGGTGCCACATCACAGCTATGTGCACCCCAAGTCACATTTCATTCCTTTGAATCTAGAACTCTGCCCTTCCTTACATGTACCCATCTTCCAGATCAAAGACCAGCGCACCAGCTCTGGCATTCAAAATAAATTTCCAGATCCAGTTTTTTTTTAATATAATGGTGGTCTTCTTTGCTTTTTTCTGTTAGTTGAACTTGAGATTCATTAACATTATCATCCTGAAGTTGATGTTCGCCTTTCCTGTAAATCATGCTCTGCCTTTTGATTCAATAGAAGATTGAAAATTATAGGCAAGGCAAGGTGTTTTCATTTTCAATCTTCTGCTGAATCAATATAAAAAGAGAAGAAAGAGCATGCAATTCTAAGAACTTACTCATAAGTAAGATTTTGCTTAGCATTCTGTATTATAAAGTTTGTACTAAGAATTCTGTGGCATATAAGACTCTCGTACTACTTTCTCTTACATTGAACAATCCTGTGTCAAAGGCACTTAAACAAAAGCTAAGAACAGCTTATTGAAATATTTCGGCTTCTCTTTTGCTTCACTAAACTGTAATCATTTGCCTCAAGAGTATTTTCCATCATAGATGGAGAAGTTTAGATAAGTTATTCCATTTTGCTGGAAGCAGCATGATTCACATGGCTATTAATCTGCTTGTATCAATACTTCCCTTATGAACTCCTGGTTCTGCTGTAAACATTTTCTACATGCTAAAACTTGGCATACCAGATAAAAGGCTACCTGATTGCAAACAGAGCAGAACATTAAATGCACAGAAAATACATCTACACACAAGGCTTTAACTGTGGGTCTTTGTGCAAAAACAGCACCCAGATGTTTGGGATTTATCCAGAACCAGAATATAAATGCCAAATGTGCAATAAGAATCTACGGATTATTATGGCTCTGAAGAATTAGGTGGCAGTTCCTTCTCTAGGTTTTTCAAATTGTGCTGACTGATTACAGTTAGTAGTCTTTCCGGGTCATAATATTGAAGCCACTTTCATATAACTAATGGATTATAGAGTGACCATGAAACTTATATTTTTTAAAAATCATAATTGTGCTCAGTTAACATCTCTGAAAACATTATGTTGTAACTAACATTGTAAACTTGCTTGAAACACTGCAACCCTGAAGTTTGTCTAATTTTTTTAAAAAAACTTTCTCTTGTAAAACTAATTATAGATGCACTCAGTAGATTACTTAAGGAATTAAAAGTAATCAGCAGAAATCTAGTAGCATGTTACCTGACTAACATATGTTATGCAAAGGAATAACCTTTCATAATAAATAAAATGAGTTAGTTGGCCGAGTTTCTGACTTTTGGCTCCCATAAAACTGTTTTCCCATTATATAAGGAATAAATGCCTGTATGTCACTTATCCATGAATAAAGTGCAAGTAGCACTAATTTCACTAAGTGATTGGGAATGAGGCATTTGTAATAATCTATAATTCAACAGCGAACTGTCTTCGAATATAGATAGCTGTTGTCAAAAAATATTGGCTAAACTAATTATTCATATCACCACAGGATCTATGTTTAAAAAAACCCTATTAATTTAGGAATTTTCCAATAGGCTTTTTAAGGGGTTTTTTTTCTGGAAAAGACAAAGGAGGTAATATAATAGTTTTGGCAAATAAACCACATGACAGGGTGGATATCGGAATCTGTATTATTTGTTGGAACTCAACCTTGACTTTGAAACAGAACAGACACTTAAAATAATCCAGGAGCAGGGAGTGATTCCAAATATACTATGATAAATGGCTACCTTTTGCTAGGATATTTAAAATACTAAATTTCAAGCGTGCATCTTATGACTGTGCTGACATCTCAGTTCAGCTTTTTTACATACATAAAATGAAAGGCATTCACGGGTTACAGGAAACTAGGTCCAGGGCATCAGATTGGTAAAATCAAACTTTTACAGTAGCTTCCAGATGTTCTGAAGCATAAGTTAATGAGAGCACATGGAAACATATAAAAAAATATATCAGGAAACACATTTTTTTACACAAAAGAAAACCAGTGGAAAAATATTATATGCATAATACTGGAATGCAGTTATTGTCATTATCACTCTGGGTATTTCTGTTTTCATTTTAATTCCACGTGGTATTTAAAACAACAAAAGAAAAACGTTTTTCTGTAAATTAGTAAATGATAAAAGATTTGTGTGTTCAATCATCATAGGATTTTCCTGATGTTTAAAATACATATGCAGTCCTCCTTTTTTTCAAGTAATGTAAATTTTGGGGAAGTGGCTTAAAACTCTTCCTTTAAACCCAATTTTAAGCTTTATAAACTAAACAAATTTTAGAGATACCCATTTCCTCACATTTTGGCACTACAGATACCATCATCTTGATACACATATTATATATTATTGCCCATATACTCTACACCTAGGAAGTCCTAGAAGAATAAGGCACGGGAATGGGCAGGTACTATGAGAAATTTTTATTTATATATCCGATATTGTTGACTTATTTGAAATGCTATGTTCTGAATGTTTACACCTACCTTAAATAGATCACATGCCAGTTGTGGACAGACTCACATATATTTCAAAAGGATTGGACAAAAATAGATTGCATTGTCTGTTACATTAAACATGGGTTGGATGCATTCCCATTCTGAGGCCTTAAAATCTAGTAATCACACCTCTATAAATTAGTAACTATTCACCAAATCACAGATGTGTGATCTCCTGCTCTTTTTCAGATAAAAGCAAAGAACAGAAATATATGAACCTTCAACAGGATTTGTGCACCTGAAAAAAGGAACCAGCCCTTCCAAAAATATAAAACTCTATACCTCATGGAAACCTTAGTATCACCCACGTTACATGGTATCATGATGTCTCAGCTCTGCCGCATAACGGCCTCTGGAGGAGTGTCCAGAAACATTAAGATCATGGAGGTATCAACACGATCAAAGCCCCAGCTCTTTTTTACATGTACGGAACACACATTAAAGGGATGTGTTTGCAAAGGCTTTAATTGCACCAACCATTTTTACTTTTTTGACCTTTACCCACTGGACACCCAACAGCAATACATACATATGTACATACCTATATACATACATATTTAATCAAATTATAATTTGATTATAGGAACCTTAGTTTGATGGATGAAAGAGGGGACATAACATCATTAGAGCAAATAGAGGGGTGGATGAATATGGCAGTCCTACATAAAGGTAATTGAGCACACAGTAACCCATTCATATTTATGCAAGACAATTGCTGAAAAGTTACAGCTTCATACTAAAGGCCAGAGTCACAGAGAATGAAAGTTTTCTTAATCTTTCCTCTTGTACAGTTTTTCTATAGAAAATCAAATCTCCAGCATCAATGTTTTGAGTGCCACTGGAGAAAAGACAGGGGTATTTCAACAGTCCTTCCTTTGAACCAAACCATTTTAGGGCATTGAAAGCAACTGTCTCACCACTGGGGGTATCAGAAAAATTGGGCTATCTCAAAGCCCCAATTAATTTTGTTTACTTTCAGACATTTCTGCCACTCTTTTCTCTCAGGTATACAAGAGAATTTACAACATGTAACTGCTCTATTTGGACTCTTGACTAATCTTCAAAAATATAGAACAGCATGATAACTTTGCATACAACAAAGGACCAGTGGCCCATATTATCACATGCAAAAATGTTCAAAATGCTGCTAACCTTCTTGCTTGCAAAATTGCAAAACAATGTCTGAAATAGTAGACATCAGACATGAGCTTCATGGAGTAGAAGTTACAGCTGTGTGTATGCATATTGTTATTTTAATATGACTTTGGGGAGTTGGCCATTATATACACAAACAGAACACCAAGACAAGACAGTCTAACAACATACAGAGCAATATAATGTTAAGGTCTATGTTTTATTTTTTTTCTTTTATTTTGCATGTTATCTTTCTATTATTATATTATTGCTTACATTACACTGCAGGAGATGGAAAGCAGGATTCTGAGAGCTCTGCAGAAAGGCTAATTTTATCCAGATCCTCCCCTCCTTGAACTATTTTCATATTTAAAACTTGCTGCCTCGTTTGCTCTTTCATCCCTTCCCTTTTCATTTCTTCCTACCGTACTTTTATGCTAAGCATTATTTGAATGTGGGGCAAAAATGCCCAACAGGTATGGTTAAAAAGAAAAATTGTCCAGGTAGTGGCAATGTACATAAAAAGGAAGATCAAGCTTCAACTGTACCATCATAATCTTCTTGATTCTTTTGACCACACCCTGTAGACAACTCAATGAAGGACTGCAGGCCAAAACTATCTTATTTTAATGACCATGTTTAAAACCCATACTAGGAAATAAACAAATAAAATAAAATCATTTTGAAAGAATCACCAATGACCCAAGCAGTGCCAGCCCTGCCCTCTCGCAATGCTTGGAGGCTGTATGGATCTGGATAGGGGATAACGGACTTCTGCTGAACCCTGGTAAGGCCCAGTGGCTTTAGATACATGGAGCTTTGGGATCTGAGACATTAACATCTTTAGTTATGGTTGGGGGTTGTACTACCCCAGACATACCAGTGTGCAACTTGGGGGGGTTCTCCTGAACTCGTGACTCTTGCTCTAAGGGCAGAGGGCAGTCATGGCTAGGAGAGCCTTTGTGCAATTTCGTATTATGCATCAGTTGTGCCCTTTCCCTGCACTCAATCGATCAAGCCATGGTCATCTCATTCTTGGACTATTGCAACACGGTCTACATGGAGCTATCTTTAAAGAGTATTCGGAAGTTACAGCTCGTGCAGAATGCAGCTGTGCAGATAGTTCCTGAGGTCCATGTTACACCACTGTATCATGAGCTGCGCTGGTTGCAAGTTTGCTTTCGAGTCAAATTCAAGGTATTGGTTTGTACCTTTAAAGCCCTTCATGGCATGGGTTAAGGTTATCTGAGGGACTGTCTCACCTCAATGGGATTAACTCGCTTCACCTGTGCCAGCAAAGGGGCATGTTGTAGACCCCATTGGTCAAGAAATTCTGGCTGGCAAGATCCAGGAGAATAGTTTATTTTTGTCTGCCGTGGCTCCCACTGGAGCATCATGCCTCTTCCCCTCCCCGAGGTAAGATCTGCACCCAGGGGCCCTAACAGGTGCATGTCATGGTGGAGACAGTAAATAAATTAAATAGATCTCTTTCTTGGGAGCATCTTGTTCCCTTCCTCTCCATTTCTGTCAATTTTAAATCAAGTTTAATACTACAACTTATTATTTCAGTGGTTTATATTGGTGTTTATTACCTATAAGATGTCTAGAATCGTGGCACGACAAAACCGCGAAACCCTTATCCGCGGAGACATAAGCGCGTCGCTAAAGCCGCGACGTCATCACCGCCGCGACAACAGCGCGGCAACAGAAGGGCGCTTTAAAACGGCGCCACAGCAGAAAGCCGATTTCAATTAAGGTAAGGGTTAGGATTAGGTTTAGGGGTTTGTTTTAGGGTTTGTTTTAGGGTTAGGTTTAGGGTTAGGTTTAGGGTTAGGTTTAGGGTTAGGTTTAGGGTACTGAGTGCTTGGGAATGCGCGGATTTGCCCTCCGCGATTATGTCATCGCGGTAGGGTCGCGTTTTTCCTTAGCGCTTCGAACGGCGCGAATTAGTCTTCGCGCTTATGTCTCCGTGGATAAGGGCTTCGCGGATTTGTGGTGGAACTGTCTAGAATCATCTCTAGGTAAGATGGGTTGCATATGTTAAATAAATGAATAACCTCACATGTGTATACCTGGGGCTAAGAATTTTTAACTAAGGACTGACAAGGATGTTTTTGAAACAAAATCACCCACCTCTATAAACCAGTCCAACATACTATAAAAAGACAAATACAAACAAAAGCCATACAAATCAGTAACAATTAAAACAGAAATGAAATATTTGCATTTTTTCTGCTATAATAGTAAATAAAAAAAATATCACAAAAAAAGCTAAAAGTAAGCCTGTAGTGTTACTGCAATTCTATTTTTCATTGTGTGGTATATTCCCCATGTAATCAAGCATTCACCATCTATTTTCAATTTTGTAAAAGTAACTGTTTTGATTATGGATTTTTTAAAAATACTACCCAGATAGGAAACTAAGGTATATCTAACAATCTAGGTGTCACGCCTGGAAGCTATCTTTTAAGAGCCAAGGTGGCGCAGTGGTTAAATGCAGCACTGCAGGCTACTGCTAGATCAGCAGTTCAGCGGTTCAAATCTCACCGGCTCAGGGTTGACTCAGCCTTCCATCCTTCCGAGGTGGGTAAAATGAGGACCCAGATTGTTGGGGGCAATATGCTGACTCTCTGTAAACCGCTTAGAGAGGGCTGAAAGCCCTATGAAGCGGTATATAAGTCTACTGCTATTGCTATTGCTATTTTGCCTTTTGGATTTCAGGCCTGCCACACTTTCTACTGTGGGAGAATGGGAAAGGGTGATTATATACAGTTGGATAATCTGTAGCCATAATAACATTCTTCGAAAGTCAAGGTCGCTTTTGTCCCTGCACCTGGACAGCTGTGGAAGGAAGGAATCTTTCTTCGTGGCAATGAAGGATTGGACCATGTGATAGACTTGTGGGTGTTGGGACAGGATCTTGAACTTTCAACTGGGTGGGAAAACCTGGAAGCTTTCAGATTTGGGTTTTCCCAGATGTGCCAACATGGCTCTTTTAATAAACTGGAAATTTTGAGGGACCTCTTGCCTCTGATTCTTATTCTATTTTGGATGCTATTTGGAACCCTTACACTAGGGAAGCTGGTTTGAATTTGCCTTTACCAACCAAAGTGAAAATGAATCTTAAAATACCATGTAACAAAAAGTTAGCATTATAAAAATGATTCTGATTGTCTATAACTACCGTGTTTGAAGTACTAAAAACAAAGGCATTATTGGGAGGAGGTAAAGCAAAAGAGAAAATAGAGACTTTTCTTTTAAAGATTACATCTAAAGAAACTGTACCTCATGTATGATGTTGGCGACAAAGGCTTTGATTTGGCCCACTGATAGGGATACTGGGGAACTGAAAGATACTGATCACAGAAACTTCCTTTCCTGATGTGCTGGAACCCAGGAAACTCTTCTGGTGATAAATCAGTAATCGGTGATATGGTCCCCTGATCATCTCCACTAGGTTCAGTCTTGAGTGCCATGGAGGGAGTATGATCTACTGCAGTTTTCCTAGACTTGATAGGAATTCCATCATTCATATCTATTGTGCTGTCAGTAGTGAGGGCATTAATTGCGGCGACAATGGCTGAACTGGTATATTGGTTAGTGTTTCCCAACCATGTCTCATCAGTCACACTAACCCTTGGAGAATTCTGGGGAGAAGGGGTTGGGGAGTGATGTGGAGAGTAGGATGTCTGTCTGCCATTCAAACTGTATTTTCTCTTATTACAGGGAGAGGATGGTCTGGAGTTGCGAGAGCTCAGCCAGTTTTCTTCAGTAATACTTGTTCTGGGAGACGTGGAAGGAGAATGTCGGGGTGAATTAAGGAGTGTGCAGGGAACTAAACTTCGCTGATACCTCTCCTCAGTTTCATTGGTCTTGGGTGATACACATGGCGATTGCCAAGGAGATGTCTGGGGTGAAGTATAAGGATAGGAATAATTTGATTCATAGGAGGACGCTTCTGAATTGCAACTTCTGGAAGACAGGCTACTGGCTGGGCTCAGACAAGATGGGTCCCTGTAAGCCTCAATATTTGGTAAATTCAAAGTAGCAGTAGAAGGCGATCTCTTGGTGTTTTGGGTGGATTCATCAACCTCAGCTTCATGGAAGAACTGGTTGTTGTTTTGATGAAGTCCTAAGTAGGTGGTTATTTCAATTCTAGGACTTTCTAATGCTGGCACTCCATTAGGTCTGACACTTGGAGGCAAATAATATCCAGCAGTGCTATTGTCAGCATGCCCTCCATAACCTGAAAGATGATTAGCTGATGAGACATTTGGAATGACTGGAATAGACGTTTGAAGCCCGTGACATGGAGTTGGCAGTGAAGAATGTGCCACGTTTAGAGGCAAAGTTGAATTTATATTTGAAGATGCATAGTTATAATGTTCTGCAAAAAGATAAAAAAGAAAAAGAAAAGACATGAGATGTTGCACATAGACACAAATTAATTGATTAATAAGTCCTTTCATGATATAATGAATATACTAGTGTTTTCTCCGGAATCAAAGCCTATCTTAAGCATTTCAAAGATGGCCAAGAGCTAGTGTTGTTTAGCCATTGAAGAACAGATTAGGGCCAAAGAGTTCTAGGTTCTGGGTTTAAGTCCACCCTCAACCATGGAAACTCATTAAAGATTTGGGACCAGTCACCTTCTTTTGGCCCCACCTACCTCACATAATTATTTCAAAAAAGAAATTGGAGAAGGGAAGGCTACATATACACTTTGAACTTCTAGAGAAAGACAGTAACAAATAAGCTTTGCCGTTAACCAGCTCTTGAGTTCTTAGACTCCATTGATCTTTTTTTAAAGTCAGGATTTGCAATGGCATCCTTTATAACAGGACTATCAAGTTATTTTTGAGCAGAGTATTTAACCTTTAAATGGTGTGGCAGAATCAGACCAGGGCCAAGGGCCAGGACATACAGTACACTTAATTTATTACCAACGTAAACAGAAATAAACTTAATGCAGTGAATATGATCACTCTCCAATATAAAATAATAAATTGTTCTCTTTCAGCCACATAAACAAAACATGGAGGGTCTTGAGGGCTGTTATTACAGAATCTTTGGATGGTTTTTTTTTCCAATTTTTTATTTTATCAATTTCATATATACATTCACAATTATATGATCTCATAAGTGTTATTAATAATATGTATTTATAACAATTTTTTCCCTACAGTTGACAATATACTTGAAAATTGCTTTCTTACCATCCCATAGATCCATCTTATCTTACAACGGTCCTACTTCTTCTTCCCTCCCTCCCTCTTTCCTTCCCTCATTTCTTCTCTCCTACTCTCCTTCCTTCTCTCCTTCCTTCCCTCCTTCCTTCCCTCCTTCCCCCTTCCCTCCCTCCTTTCTTCTCTCCTTCCCTCCTTCCTTCCCTCCTTCTCTCCTTCCTTTCCCCCTTCCTTTCCTCCTTCCTTCCCCCCTTCCTTCTCTCCTACATTCCCTCCTTCCTTCCTTTCTTCTCTCCTTCCTTCCCTCCTTGCTTCCCTCCCTCTTTCCCTCCCTCCTTCCTACCCCCTTTCTTCTCTCCTTCCTTCCTCCTCTCCTTTCCCTTCTCTCCTTCCCCTTCCTCCCCTTTACCCTTCCCCTCTTCTTCCCATTCCTCCCCTCTTTCCTACTCTTACGTTCCCTCCCATTCTTCCTCTGCCTTTCCCTTTCTAGAATCTTTGGATGTTACTGCATGAAAGTCCATGTGAATAAATTGCACACTTTATTTAGCATTTCTGGGATAAAAAATGCAGAGATTCATCTTGCATCCCACAGCAAGGATACAAGCTGCTCTTTGCAGACTCCTTCTGAATTGAGTAGAAAGAATGGAAATTATCCAAGTAACCTTTCTTGGTACCCTCAAAACATTCAAAGGCATCTTCAACCTCCTCTATCATAAATTATGTAACATATAGGAAGCATTACAAACAAGCTTTTTAGAAGATACGGTTTAACAGTATGAACAACAGAAAACTGCATCAGCTTAAAAACCAATAGATTCATTCTGATATATTTTGGTTATAAATTTGGTACAAGTAAACCAAGCTACCTTCTCTAAAATGGCTAAATAGTAATAACAAGTAATGAAGTATATTTCTTGTAGGCTTCTGTGATCTGTACCATGATAATGCAGAAGACGTCTGCAGGCCTACCTCTACACATAGGATCCCCATATAGCCATGATGGCACACGTGCCCAAAGTGGCATGCAGAGCCATGTTGCCTGGCACGTGCAGTGTCGTCCATTCTTATTCTGGGTTTCTGGTGCGCATGCACATGTGATGATCAGCTGGCCTTCGTGCATGTGGCAGCGCCAGGAACTGGAAGAGCTGTTTTCCAGCGTGTGCATGCGTGTCGGCCAGCTGATCATTGTGTGCGCATGCACCAGTAACTGGAAATCTAGCTGGCCGATGTGCATGTGCCTGCTGAAAACTGGAAGTGCATTTTCCAGCACGCGCATTCCCCCTGGGCATCTCCTCTTCCGGATCACGTCCCAAACAAGCGCAAAGCATGCACATGCTCACTTTTCGGCACTCAGTGCCGAAAAGGTTCACCATCACTGCCATATAACACCCAATAGGCACCAAAAGATGCACCACTCTTATTGTGCCCATCAGACTCTATATTCTAACTACATTGTTACAACTGATAAACGTAGCAATAGCAATAGCAGTTAGACTTATATACCGCTTCATAGGGCTTTCAGCCCTCTCTAAGCGGTTTACAGAGTCAGCATATTGCCCCCACAGTCTGGGTCCTCATTTTACCCACCTCGGAAGGATGGAAGGCTGAGTCAACCCTGAGCCGATGAGATTTGAACCGCTGAACTGCAGCTAGCAGTCAGCTGAAGTGGCTGCAGTGCTGCACTCTAACCACTGCGCCATAGGCCCATTTTACAGCCTATGTTGTGGCACTGAGGACAGCAAGAACAGCACTAAGGCTGTGGCAAGAGCTATTCATGCTATCTGGTAAACAAAATCTCTCAAGATTCACTTGGAATTGGATTTTGACAGGCAAAATTCAAGTGAGTTACCCGCAGAACTTTCGTGATACTATCTAGAAACTTTGTTTGGTTTTTATTACACTCAAGGAAGAGGACAAAGCTCTCAATTCTGTTAGTTTGGCTATCTGTTTGTTAGACCCTGGACCCTCCTGGGTTGTTAAGGTGACCTGGAAGGTGACCATAGGGTGGATCCATATAGTGGTTTCATGCTCACTGAGAGACGGGTGCTCTGCTAAATCATGACCCGACAAATGCACGAACAACAACAGCGCGCCGACAAAAGCGCGATTTAAGTTAAGGTAAGGTTTAGGTTTAGGTTTAGGGTTACAGCGCGCTTCTGTTGGCGCGCTGTTGTCGGCGCGCTTCAGCACTCATTCGTCGGCGTGCTTTTGTTGGCGTGGTTTTGTCACCGCGGTTTAGTCAGGCGCGCTTTTGTCGTTCGCGCATTTGTGGTGGAACCCTGCTAAATAAATAAATAATAATCGTGGAACTATAGCTACCACCTGGAAGTTATAGTTGGTTCAAAATGCAGCAGGCTTCAAACTACCAGAAAAGTGGCCAATCCTGTGAATAGTCTACGACTGGTGAGAAGAAAATATTTCCACAGTTAAGTTTAACAGATTCCCTAGAATAAAACAACCATCCCAACCCTATCTCCCTTTTTATTCTTTTGCTACTCTAAATGAAACAAAACAGCATAAGGAAGCTACTGCTCTGCTATCTTTTCATACCTAGCAAAAATTGCATCCATGTTTCTTTATTTTTAAACGAGATATTTACTACAATAAGTTGGCTCCAATTTACAAAATACACAGGAGAGGGAAGTGCTTCTAAATACTGGTCTGAATGTTGACTCTCCTGATTCATTTTTTTTTTTACATTTGCTAAATTTTACCTGCCGAGCTGAATTCAGATGATTGTGTGTTTTCAATTTATTAAACTAAGTGGAAATCAATTGTGCTCCAACACAGCATATAATCTAATTTCACCCTCCTTTCTCATGTTGAATTGTCCTCTCGCCTTTGTGGTAATAAACACATTTATGTTGTGAGATTCTGTATTACTGCGCTACATAGCCGACCAATTAAAGGAGAATGAGAAAAAAAGGGGGGAGGGCAAAATTAATTCAAAATTCAGTTTTTCTCTGAGCCATGCTGTTATTCTTTCTGAGGCACACACAGTTTTCCATGATCCTTGTGAAAAGGTACATTATTCTATTGAGCAACTCCTCAACGCCTAGTTCTTGGACCTGTTGGAATGACATTTTTTATCCCTCCTTTTCCATGTGCATGTGATACTGTATGCTTGCATCTACACAATTTCTCCAGACGTCTGAATGAGAGTGATAACAATCCCAAGTATTTCTAAAAGTGGTGGCTATGAATCTGCCATTTCCACTGCTCCAACTATTCTTGTGTCAATTTTTTGTTATCAACCCTGCCTCAAGTTTCAACATGCTGTTGGCTTCAGTTGCTTTTTAAGAATTCTTGAGTGATTGAAATAAAAAGGCAATGCAGGCATCCTCTCATTTCCTCTACATATAATGTTTGCTTCCTTCCTCTCCCCCCCCCCCCCCCCCGCAAATGCTCCAGGCGATGTCACTCCCCTAACATATACACTGAGATCCGGAAAAGCTTCGTTAATGATCATGGCTCTATTCCCAACTGAACTCCAATGTTCCTCTACTAGTTAAATGACAATGTTGATAAAGGACATACAATATTACTCCAGCTGCTACAGAAGTAGCTCCATGACGTTTGGGCCTTCTTTTCTTTCTTTTTTTCATGTTAAACACCATTAGTACATTCAACACCTATTATACGCCTATTATTTACCAAAAGATGTCCATTAACATCCAGGTGTGGAGCAGCACAAATAAAACAAGGCTTTTTCTTTTTCCAGCTTGGCGTTCCATCTAAACCTATTGTAGGTGCTATTCTAAAATATTGACGCCTAATTGCTTATACGCTGTTTGCACAGAATATTTTGACCTGCGCAGAAAGCAGGAAATGACTCAAAGATTACCCTCAACCAAAAACCCACACAGAATGTCAGTCATCATGAGAAGAAATGGATGCAAAATTCATACATGGAAGGAAAGAGCACTTTCAACCTTTTTCACACACTTACCAACTCCTGAAATTGTTTCCAGGAGCAGATCAGACTCACATTTTGCCACCTTCGATTTATACACTACACATGTTACTTTCCTATGAGAAAGTAGATACCCTTATTCATTCCCTCAAAGAAGACATGGAAAAGACTGAAGTGCATTACAGAGAGATTCACACAGATGAATTGCAACGCAGTCTGATACATGGATAAAAACACGTTTAGGGCAAATTGATATATATCTGGTCTAAAATTACATTTCTTGTAACAGCAACAGTAATACTGTCAGTGTACTGTCAACAGCATGTATATATCCCAGAAATAAACATTATTGGATAATGGTTGCATTGCTGAAGGCTTACCTTCATGATGTAAAATCTAGGAAAATATTAAATCTATTGTACAGGAGTTAACACAAGAATAGTTTTTGAATGAACAGCATGGAGTCTTCTCTAATTTAATGTAGTTACAATGGACAAATAGTTAAGAAAGATATATCCATCAAAGAAAGTAGAGGAGGGGTGTCAAACTCAAGGCCTTCGGGCCAGATCCGGCCTGTGGGGTGCTAAAATCCGGCCCGTGGAGCCAACCTAGAAATTTCAAAGGACCATTCCTAGTCAAATAATATTTTATGCAAAATTGTGTATTATTATGGGTAATAACAAGTGGACTTTCCTTTTTTTTAAAATGCACTAAAATAGTTGGAATAAGATAATAAGGAAAAAAACTGTGACCTAATGGAATTAGGATTATCTCCACTTTTCTACACCATGCCTTCCCAGCTGGTAGAAGGCAGCAGTACTTGGTGGATGAAGTTGGAACAGGCAACTCCATTCACACTTAATATTTGAGGATTTGGAACACCTGAATTATAAAGTAGACATGGGGAACCTGACTAAAAATCTATTTCTTTTTTAAAAAATTTTTTATTTCTCATATATACATTCACAATTATATGATCTCATAACTGTTATTAATAATATGTATTTGTAACAATTTTTCTCCCCTATAGTTGACAATTTACTTGAAATTGCTTTCTTACCATCCCATAAACCCATCTTATCTTACAACAATCCTACTTCCTCTTCCTTCCTTCCCTTCTACCTTCCCTTTCTTCTCTCCTTCCCTCCTTCCTTCCCTCCTTTCTTCTCCCCTTCTCTCCTTCCTTTCCTCCTTCCTTCCTTCCCTCCTTCCTTCCCCCCTTCCTTCTCTATTTCATTTACAATAGAGTAGCCCTAAAACAAGCTATTATCTATTTCATTCTCAGAGTTATGTATACTTTTCAATTACTTTCCAGGCTGATTGCACCAAACATATACTGATTAGGTTATTATCATTCATTTTCCAACTTTGTGATTCCACAGCCTCCGAAAGTGAATTTCCAAGTTTGCCTCTTAGGGGTTCTGACTCACAACAGAGAATCTGCAAGTTGTATGAATTAGGTCCATACAACTGTACACCTTCTTTATGTCAGCTGCATTGTAATATGGAAATTTCATGCTCAGAGTGCAGTGCAACCTATCATCTAAATGCCTGATGGAGTCTGGGTTAGGAAGGAAACATACTGGGATATATATATATATATATATACACATACATACATATGTTATATAAACAGGAAAGTTTTCAAGATTGTTTTTCTGTATCCAATTACACTAATGCCACTGCACAGCCACTAGAAATATACAAAGGCTAAAATGGGGATTGGAATCTGGAGGCTTGGTGGATCCAGGTATTTAGTTTACATACCACAGAATTGCAGCTTCCCAAAAGAAATCTTTTCAAACCATAGTTTATATAGGGTCACCTCCATTTATGTGGCTGTAAAACCAACATTACCGTACATTATTTGTGTAACTCTCATACTCCAGTTGGATTTCATCACATCCTGGATTAAACGGACAATCTGAGGGGATATTTATAATCTATATATTAGAGTCGCCTTGTGCTGTGAGATGGGGCGCAAACAAATTTAAATAAATAAATAATAAACACTGAAATGCAGTTCTTCCCTTGTTGAAAGCCAATGCAGGAATAAAAATCTGTTCTATCTCAGGACCCTGCATGAGATTTCCACCCTCTTTTGCAAATTTGGCAAGCCCCCTGGCTTAGACCACAGGTCCAAGGAACACCATATGCTTTTAACCACTTTTATCCTACAGATCTTCAAGGCTGATCCACAAGACCCTAGGTGGGTTTGTTACAGGGGAACCTGCCACCCACCTTACCCCTTGCTTGCTGTCCCGTCCCCCCACCTCATTTTTTTTTCCTTACAAGTTCCCAAGCAGAAGTTTTAGAAGTTTAGAAAACAATTTTCAGCCAGGAGCAGTGACATGAAGGACTGGCCCTTTCTAAAAGTTCTCCAATGAAACAGTAAAAGTCTTTTTTTGGTTCCCCCCCCCTCGCAAGTCCACTTGTGAGGAAAACAAGTACAAATACACTTCAGTAGTAAACCTGCCTCTTGTCATTATTTTTTTTTGCAAGTTCCTTGATGGAACAGAGAACAACTGTCTTTAGTTTTGTTTTGTTTCCTCCGGGTGAAGTTGGCAAGACTTCGGCCGGTTTCCCCTTCAATGAGAAAAACAGTAACATGGTGGAATTGTATTTTTTGCGGTGGAGGAAGGGATTTTTTTTTTAAAAAAAAAGGGGAACCCGCAAAGCCGGGGCCGCGAACAACACGGTTGGAGCCAGCACAAGGGCAAAGGGGTTTCCGCTTCATTTCCAGCCCATCTCTTCCAGCCGCGACTCTGCCCCAAGCCCTTGATGAGGCGGCTCCTGCTCGCCCTTTAGGAAGTAGTGAGGAGAGACACCCGCAAACCCGAGCTACTCCCCAAGGGCCGCGCTCCGCTGGCTTTGAAGGAGGCGGAGGAGGGAAGGGAGCGTCGAAGGCGAAGCGATGCCTCGAGCCCAGCAACGGGCGGCGCTTCGAGCTCCCTCCCTCCCTCCGGTCCCCAGGCTCAGCCTATTGTGGAGACGGCTCTTTCCCGTCCCAGAAGAACCGCTATATTTAACGCGCTGCAAATAAAACGCTCCTCTCGCCCTCCCTCTCTCCCCGCGCGCCGGCTCCCCGTCCCGTCTCCCTCGAGGGCGGTGCAGCCGCTGCCTCGCCACCAACCTTTGCCGCCGGCAGCCTCGCTGCTCTGGTTAAACTCGAAAAGGAAATCGAAATCAAACTCGGGATCTTCCTCCAGGCCGCTCATGGCTCGACGGGCAGAGACCCGGCAGGGCTACCAGCGCGCCGCCGCCTCCTCCTCCTCTCCCGGGGCTGCAAAGGGGCCGGAACGTCCCGTCCCCCCCGAGTCCCGCAGACACCTGTTGCGGCGGGAGCGCTGCGGGCGATCGACTGCTGGCTTGGCCGGCAAGGGAACTCGCGGCCTCGGGGGTCGCGCCGGCTTCTCCGCGATTATGCACCCCGGCCGCCTGTGTGACTGGCAGGTCCCAGGACGCCTAGGCAGCTTCTCCCCGGGTCGGTGCAACGTGACCTTTGACGAGCGCGGCTCGCTCCCTTATCTCGCTATCGCTGCCTGTCTGCGAGATCCTCCTCCTCCCTTTGTTTATCTATACCCGGAAACATCAACAATCTAGTTGCTCTGCTCCGCGAGCCTCTCCGGTTCCTCATTTTAAAATAACCCCTCGCCGCTCGAGTTACATACAGCCCAAAGGGGTTTGGCCCTGGCCTCACTCCCACCCGGGCTGGGTCACCAAGAGAAGGGAACCTCCGGGCAAAGCCGGCCGTACTTTTGAGCTGGAGTGAAATGGCAGTGGGTTTGGGCTAATTGGGAAAGCGCGGCAGCAGCACCTCCTCAGCCTCCCGGGCTCTTAAGTTGTACCTAGTTAGTAGTGGAATCCCAGGACTGTGAGGCTAAACCTGGAGGTAAAAATACAATACACGGAGAAAGACAGTGACAAATAGGGACGGGACTTTATTATTTTTTTTATCAGCTCTGTGTTGGGTTTAATTATGTATAAATCACAATTATAATTAAATTAAAATAAAAATAATAATTTATTATTGCTATTTGATTTTTATTCATCACAGCCTGACTGGTGTAGTGGTTTAAGGCAGTGTTTCTCAACCTTGACAAGTTGAAGATGTCTGGACTTCAACTCCCAGAATTCCCCAGCCAGCATTCGCTTCAAGTTGCAAAGGTTGGGAAACACTGGTTTAAGGCACCAAGATAGAAACCAGGAGACTGTAAGTTCTAGTCCAGTCTTAGGCACAAAGCCGGCTGGGGGACCTTGGGCCAGACACGTTCTCTCAGCCCTAGGAAAGATGCAATGGCAAACTATTTCCAAAACCTTGCCAAGGAAACTGTAGGGACTAGTCCAGGCAGTGCCAGGAATCAAAAAAGACTTTTGAGAGAGAGAGAGAGAGAGAGAGAGAGAGAGGGGGGGGGGGGGAGAGGGAGAGAGAGAGAGAGAGAGAGAGAGAGAGAGGGGGGGGGGGGAGAGGGAGAGAAACAGACAGACAGACAGACACACACACACACACACTTTTTTATTCAGGTGAATGCAATTTTAAGAACTTTTAACCAACACATACTTTCTCTCAGTCTCTGCTTGTAGATTGTCAAGCAACCCAATATTAAGATAAGATACAATCAAACAAAACATTATTTGTGTATTTCTTCAAACAGGTTGCTATATTAATTAGTTCTGGTTATTAAACTCGTCTTTCTCAGCTTATCATCCTTCAGTAATAGGATGTCTTCAAACAAATGCAAACTTTTCTGTAGTTGTTTGAGGAACGTTGATGTAATAGCAGTGTGCTTGGCAGCAAACATGATAATGTTCTAAATATTAAGACACCTGACTGTCCTAGACAATCAGTGAGGCATTTCTTGCCTTTATTTCTCTCATCAAAGATTCACCACTTGAGACTGTGGATTTCACCTTGCTTAATAGGGAACTTTATCCTACTTTCTACACTGTAATATATGTGCCTATATGATAACAGCTAACTATGTCAAAGGTGGTGCTCAATTATTTGAATGTGGGATAGAACTCAGTAGATTCACTCAGCCAAATCAACCGCATCTACCCTCTCATGGTTTTGAAATGAAACAACAAACATTGATATTTAGAGTTTATCCTAGTTTACAAGATTATACCAGAGACTAAAAATGAAGTGACAACTTGATGACTACAGAAGTGGGAGGGAGCAAATCCTTTCTTAAATTCGTCCTCCATTCCCTTTTTACCATCAATCTCCTCCAGGAGAAAACCCAGTTTTCTTCTCTTCTTTAGTCTTTTCTAACTAGCCCAAACCCAGGATGCATTCCTGGTCAGGGGAAGATAATTACAATGTAGGTAGAAAAAATGAATCCAAAGATGACAATAACAGCTCATGCATGTTTGCTTTAGATTGATAATGCTAGCTCCACATTCATGTAAAATAGCTATTTCTTTCAACTTTTCCAAGCTTTTTCAGGTTATCCTGAGGTAATCTTACCTGATAAACCAAACTTTCTCTAGAAAGAAAGTAAAATTTCTTTTTGCATTTCCTCTACTTTGTTAGTCTCTGCTTACTAAACAAATTGGAAAATTTGCCATGATGAAGTCAACGTTAATACATCAAATTTAAGTGTACTGCTATGGACTTTCGAAAATGTTGCCTGAAAACTTTTTAACACGGCTTGGAAATCTTGTGTGGTTTCCAATGGGTATTTAATTTTGTTCCATCTCTATATTTGTTGAAAATATCTTTTCCCATTTTCCCTTCATTTTCTGGAATCTTTTTCTGTTGCTATCAAACACAAGTAAATGAACATTTTGAAAACTACAAATGTAATTGCCCAACCTCCTATAAAGTGTAAAAACATTTATATCATAAGGAATCTTCTTTCAAGATATACAGAGGTTAAGCTGGAGATGAAGAAGTGAACTGGCTGAAGAGTGTGAAAAAAATCTCACTTGGAGAAATAATGATAAGGTTTGTATTTCACTTCCCTGGCAGACAAAATTCTAACTGCTAAAGGTTTCCAATTTCTTAGATCACACTGATCAGAAAACTCAGGTATCAACTCCTGATGTCTAGACTAGCACCAATAAAGAAGTGGGTTGCCAGTGACGTTGACTCTGATTTTCCAGGCAAGCTTACAGCATTCAGATTAGGTTTGGCCCTGTTTAAGATCAATTAGATACTGCCATGAATGCAAAAAACAGATGTATTCATAAGGGGTGAGGGTGGGGGTAAAAAAAAATCATCCTAATTATTTGCAGCAATAATTATGATGTCATTGCAAATTTAGAAATCAGCTACTAGGTTGCAATTTATTGCAAAGTTAATCATAAAGCATTAGTTTCAAGTCTGTTAATTTAATATAAATACACAAATGTATTCTTTGTAAGTCCTTTAGAAAAAAAATGGCAGAAACTTAGTAATTATCATTATTACCATGTTACTCACTTATAATACCACTCACTATAATTGCTATAAAACTTCATAAAAAGAAAGTTCTATAGGAAATGTTCATGTATGTTATGTATCAATAATACAGATTCCAATGCACTAAGTCAGATCTTTATACTAAAAGTATAGTAA